>NC_050176.1:37643408-37720908 GCF_008315115.2 Sander lucioperca
AGAATCCTCAAAAAATGGAAATGAACTTTCAAAAAATGTGCATGCAGGCTGAAATTCTCTGTGGTGTTTTGTCGGGATTGAGCAGCTAAATGTCTGCTAGCCGCTGGCTAATTCATGCAGCGCTGTTCTGTCCATCTCAGCAGAGAAGGGGGAAATGTCGAGTTATAACAAAGCAGTCTGATGCGTAGACATCCGTGTGGATATACTGCAGCAGCCGGCTGTCGTTCAGGCGATTTAATGAGGGTAGAAATAGTACGCCCGTGGGTAATTCCACTGCACGCTGGCCGGCTGAGTCCTGATCAGAAGCTCCTAATATTAGCGATTGATTAGTACCGAAGCTTCGAAGCACAAAAAATAATATTCGAGACAGCCCTACTGATTTTGCATCATAGTTTGAATCCACTGTATGTCTTTCACCCATACATTATTGACAATAAAAAATACTATAATAATAAACTAACACATCTCAGGATTAAAAATCCATCACTACTGTTCTACATTCATTCAATTCATCTCATAAAACTTGGCGCCGTTGACACTCTGACAATAGGCGTTTTCATTATTTCATCCAACAAGCTGCTCTACCATGCAGTTTCCCATTCACTCGCATCTTGTGCTCAATGCACATTCCTCAATAGGGTTAACACACCGTATAAAAACAGTATGAATATTAGCATTTAGCAGAATGGCTGGACTCAAGTTCACTGCTGTTCATCCAGCCCCACAATCACCCCATCATCATTAATGCCTCAAATTGACATCTTGTTGCTGCTGCAGCACAGTTGGACTGCCATTGTGTTAGTGAAGACAAATTCTCATAACCATGACACAAACATGTAGCTGACACGTACAGTAAACTGTATTTATGCTCACCTTTGCACACCTATTTTTAAAACCACATCTGCCTGCAACTCATTATTGCTAGCTCACAATACAACACTCCCCATTACCACTAGTTGACCACCCATGTTGTTACATTCATTAGGGTTTATTGGACCATGCTGAGAATGGCACCGCTGTGTGGATCAAACTCTCCAGAGGCCACATGACTGTGTGTGAGTTTTCTCCTATTAGACTGGGCTAGTTAGAGAGCACTTCATGTAATATTCAAGCGCTGCAGACAAATCACTGTCCCTTCCTTCTCTTCAAATAGCTTGTGAGAACAACAGTCACAGAACAACAACAAACCCCTATGTAGCCCACATCAAGCTGCTCACAGAGGGGGACAAAATGAGAGGAGTCATAGGACTCAGTGATTTGTGAGCAGTGTTGCATTAAAGCAATAATGTGTTGGATTTACATCTAATGTCCAGCTGGGGCCACACTGTGTGCAGTGCACGGTATGTTCTATAACCGTCTGTGTGTGGGTTTCAAACAGTCAAAACACATGCAGGTGAATTTAAATTGTCCGTAGGTGTGAATGTGCTAGTCTATACAGTATGTGCTATCCCTGTGATAGTAATCATATATTTATACAATAAATACATGATTAATTAAACTGGTCCCTATCCATTGGACAACATGGACTAAGCCAAATCCCATTTTCAATGAAAGAACATGCATGTCAGTCTAACCCTATTTTCTCTATCATTTAAGAAATAATGCCAGCAGTCAGTGATGAAAAGGCTTTCTATTGTTCACTTTTCACGGAGAGCACTCACCCTGAGCTTTCTACCAAAGACAATGACTTTTCCACGTGTCTGTTCCTTCCTGAACCTCCACTCCACCAGGTTTTGGCCATTCTCTCCCGGCAGCGTCATGTTGCGTCGGGCCACAGTTGGGTTAGCAGCACCTAGAAATGGAAATGAAAAATACATGAATACCAACAATACCATACTGAAAAAAACAAAAACAGAATATGCAAAGCAAAACAAGCAGTGAATTAATATGTGCTGTTTACACGCATGACATCTGCTGTGTGTGTAAATGTTAGAGTGGAGCCTGCTGAATGCTTAGTTTATTTGACAGTTTGATAATTATCAAGAGTCACTCCCTGTAAAGGAAATCAAACTATTGCTCTTTTTTAGATTGTTTCTAACTTCATTGCAATATCCTGGGTATTGTACCTTGTGCACTACCTGTGAAGCTGCACTTTTTTATAGTGCATGGCAGATCATCCTAATCATGCTAGTAATATATTACTGAGCTCTTTTCTTTATCAAGTGCAACATAGTTAGGGCTGGGTATCAGTACTCAATACTTTGGGCAAAATAATCCAGTACCAAGAAGTATTGGAACTTCTTTTGTCAAACAATACCTGCATCCGATCCTTTTTGTACTCAGATCCAGAAAAAAATGATTACTTGTGTGGTTTTGCTCGCAGCCAATCACCGCAAGCGTTTTTCAATTTAATGCGACATGTGATTGGCCCAATACTGCAGCAGCTAGTAATGGAGGCATGTTACGCAAATGTGTGCTTCCATTCACATGACGGGTATCAAATGAATAAAAAAAAAAGGTATCACATGAAGTACTCTATTGGTATCGATATCACTTTAAGGGTATTGGTATCCTAATTCTTTAAACGATAGCCAGCCCTACATAGTACATGTCTGCATGGATTTTGATCATTTACGGAACCATTAGCCTCTCCGGAAGGTTTAATGTCTTTAATGTCCACTTCAGACTCTGAGGACTCTGACTTAGATCTCAAGATGGGCTTTGCATATGGTTTAAATATTTTAATGTAGTCCATTTAATGCAAATCACATATCATATCAATCAATTTGAACTGCTACTAACCATGTTCAAAAGCATGCTGTAGTGTTTTAGCTTTGGGCCATTACATGAAAATGAGCCTGCAGAGATTTGACACTTGAGTTGCTCATTAATCACTGTAAGCATCACTTCTGTATTTATTGTTGTGAATGTTATATTGCTGCAGTTTGGTAGGTCAGCTGCTAATGCAGGCTTGTAAATCCTAAAAGTCTGCACTTCATCACCATGCAATGATAAAATGACATATTTATTATGACAGATGACCTACAGTACATGCAATACGTTTTTTACACTGTACTGTCATGAATGCAAACCAGTGGCTATCTAAAAACATAGACACACTACTGCGGTGCATTGGAAAATAGTCAGCAAACAAAGACAAATATAAAAGATTTGCAGTAAATGGACAAAAGTGTGAAAACACTGGTACGACTTGAAAGATGATCAGATCAAAGGCATTAACCCTCTGAGGTCTAAGGGCATTTTCACATAATTTCTTAAATTTTGCACATAATTGATCCCAATGTGTTTCATATCAAAATGTTCAGAGCAAACTCAGCTTTCCGTATAGTGGCGCCCACAATGTGTAAAGAGATAATTTGGTGCTAAAGCTGAAACGTTGATGTTGGCTTTTTGAAAGTCCTCAAATCTCAAAACTTCTGATGTGTTGTATGAATTGTTTTGGTGCTTGAAATGAGTTTACCAAAGTCTTAGGTTCACAAAGTACTGTAATATATGATAGAAATAGTAGATAAATGTCTGAAATGAGATATTGTAATATCACTTTTTGAGTAGGAGTTTTGTCAAACATCGTTTGGACGCGCCGGTGTGTCTTTTGTCCTCAGAGGGTTGTTAACATGTGATACTTTGTGTTATTATTGTGATATTTTCTGATACTCTCAGAGAAAACCAAATCCTATTGTGTCAAATCAAACTGTGAGCTGAAAAGGACACTGCATTTCCAGGCCACTGCATTTGTGATACAAAAACTCTTAGCTTAACACATTTATATGGAAATCTGATACATAGCGTACTGAGCAATTTATAACTCATAAGCTGTTCACGAAGATAGCCTATACACATACTGCATAGTGTAAAGCAAGCTAAAGTAATTTAACCAATGTCAACCAATCTGTAACATAATCCTTTTGACATGACACCTCTGATTAGTCCACATTATATATTCTGGGTAATGTGCTCAAAACTGCATACCTGCCAGTATATGGGGCTCTGTCTGGTAGTGTGTGTCCATCCCATTGGCATAGATAACCCTCAGTGAATGGTCATTACCCACCTGGTAGCTGTTACGAAGCTGGTCTATATGACAGAAAGACAGAGAGACAATTATCATAAATTTATTCAAAAACATAGTATCAAGAGACTTCTCACAGCAGACATTTTAGGTGCTTCTCATAGCCCTTATTTGATAGCTCCTCGACTCCTCGTGTCCTCGGCTGAACCGGAAGTTGTTCTGTCCCTCCTCGGTGAAGGCCGTCTGCGTGCGTGCGTGCGTGCGTGCGTGCGTGTGTGTGTGTGTAGGGCTCCAGACTAATGTTTTTCACTAGGAGCACAGTGGCCCCCAACTGAAAATGTAGGGGCACACACCGTAAATCAACATGCTAACCAAATATTCACATTTCTACTAATTTCCACTGTATTACTAATCAATACTTTGATAATAGATGCAGAAATTACAATGTGCTGTTTCAAATTCAGTGTCACTTTTGAAGATGCAACATAGAAGGTTAACCGACAGCACCATCGCTGTCATGAAAAACAAAAACAAAAAAATATATATACCAGCTCTAGTCTATAATTACAATGATTTCAACTTAAAATTAAACATGCATTGTTTAGGCTACTACTGAACCAATATCGGTACCGATACCTGAAATTCAGTTCCGTTACCCAACGGTACCTTTTTTTTGGTACTTTCCCTCTATAATTACAAAACAATTATTTCAGTTGTAAAAAATATTGTCAAACCTATTTATCCTATGTACTTAGAACATTATGTTATTTTATTAGAATATGTTACACTTGAAAGAAATTAAACAAAAATAAAAATAAAACCCCTCCCTCTCTCCTCCCAAACCCATCCCTACAACCTATTAAATTGAATAATTATTCATTTCTTACTCACTGTAACTTTTATTCTTGTATTTGTATATTCTTTTTTAGCCTGTTTTATTTTCATGACCGTTTTTAACTGCTCTTTAATGTTTCATGTAAAGCACTTTGAATTGCCTTGTTGCTGAAAGGTGCTGAGAAATAAAGTTGCCTTGCCTTACAACCTCAGCCTGTCAGTCATTCACCAGGGCACAGAACCACTGTTGTGCCTGCTTAGGAAGTGTAAAGTCAACAGCACCGCGACCGCTTTCGGCTCTCCATTAATATCATATCGCAGTAAACGCTGTTTGCGTGAAGTTTTGAAAAACTGTAACCACACTTGAAACCACTTTATCGGCATTTCCGTGACTCACTGTGACTTCAACAAAACTGCAGAGCCGACATAGTTTGCACCGTCCGCAGCTATGCGTGTGTGTGTTTGTGTCAGAGCTCCGCTCTCTGTCAATTTTCAGAGAGGACAGATAAGCTTGAGCTTACACGCTCTCAGGTACCGAAATTTCAACGTTTAACGTGTAAAAAAGGGGGCAAATTTACTGGTCGCACATGTGCGACTGGATGTAAAATTCAGTCGCACACTCTCAAATTTTGGTCGCAAAATGCGACCATTTGGTCACAGTCTGGAGCCCTGGTGTGTGTGTGTGTGTGTGTGTGTGTGTGTGTGTGAGTAAGAAAGAGCTAGAGGCTCTCTAGGCTATAGACATTTTACTTTCTTTGTTGACTACCTAAATACCCCTGTAGATAAAACATATGACAACTATGACTTGCAAGTGGGTCCCATCCAAGTCTTTTCAACTCTCCCAATACACTTCAAGTAGGGAGAGGGACCATGATTCCATTCCATTCCATAATTGGAAGGGTAACATGTCCACTGGAGGCTAAAGAGAACAGAATCTGCTGGTGGTTGAGAGACCCTAATAATTTCATTCTCATCAGAGGAGGCCGCCTCATAATCATGATCCTTCTCAACATTCAAAAAACGTTGCTTAGAGGTCATTTTCAATGGAGAGAGTATGAAGAGAGAGCACACAGAGCACCAAGAGAAACGGTTAAGAAAGCTGCTGTGCAAGCTTTTATATGTTTGTCCCTCCCCTGTTTTGTGTGAAGTATCAATGTCCTGTCAGGAACAATATGTCCCCTCCCTCACGCTGTGGGACATATCAGGGGTTTCCGCACTACTACAGGTTTGGTTATGGCAGGTTAGGGCCCTAAATTAAAAGATTAAATGTGATTCTGACCTTAACATCAGCCAAAACAAACCTAACAAAAGTGTGTAAAATGTTCATAATTGCTATATGTTTTATACAGCTAAAACAGCCTGGGGTTAAATTGATCCCAAGGAACACTGATGCGTACAAAATGTGTACAGGACATTAAAAATATATCATCATGTTAATTTTATGTTAACCTAGTTGTCCTCATTAAAAGGGTAACTACTGTTTTTTTTCCAACCTGGACCCTATTGTCCTATGTTTTTGTGTCTAATACTGGTCCAGTATTTAGCAAGATCGCTGCAGTCGGCAGCGGCGAAACAAGCTACAATGTAAGTTAATAGGGCAATTGTCCAGCTTGTATTTACGTTCATAAAAGTGCGTTTTGCCACTGACAGGCTCAGATTAATATTGTAAGTGTCTGACAACATTATGGACAGGATTTTTAAAGAGGTCGACCTTTCTGTTAAAGAGTAAGATCCCATCAAAAGCTGTTTTGGGTCGTCTTTCCACTGTTCCAACCATCACAACTGTAGTTTTGGTTGAAATAAACACATAGTTTACCGATTTACATGTGAAAATATGCTGGCTCTATACACGCTAAAAGTATTGCTTTTTTAAATAGAGTCTGGTGGATTTAGCACTAGCGACTTCAGAGCTGTTTCTGGTTAAACAGAAAGGTCTCAAAGAGATTTTAAGGTCTATCTCTGTAGGGATCCTGTCCATAATGTTGTCAGACACTTAGAATAATAATCTGAGCCTTTCAGTGGCAAAACGGGCACTTTTGTACTTACATTGTAGCTTGTTTCGCTGCTGCCGACTGCAGCGATCTTGTTAAATACTGGACCAATGTCAAAGATTGTTGTTCCCATCAGTCACTTAGACACAAAAACATAGGAAAATAGGGTCCAGGTTGAAAAAAAAAACGGTAGTTACCCTTTAAATGAGGAAAAGTCATTCAATATGAAGCAAAACAAATGATGACAGGCCCTTTTTTAAAGGATTTAAACACTGATAGTGGTCGAATTGACCCCAAGGATTACAGGAGGGTTTGCCTTTTAAAGCTGTCCAAAATGTGATTCCTGCAAACAGAAACCACTGTGTCATTGTTTGACGGGGATTGCATGTTGTGGTTTAATATTATGGGGTGGATCCGCTGGGCGGATTTGATCCTTCACTCCCACCCACCCACATCAATTTTGCAGCACTAAAGAAAGGCTATGTACAATATGTTATGAATGGGGAGAGACAGAACATGATAATGCATTGGGATGAACATTGTTTTTCCTTGTTCAGCATCATTGGCAAGCCCTGCATTACCAACATGTTCTCCTGCTTTCACAAAGCAATCAACAACAACATCAAAATGACAAAATACAGCAGTTACATTACCTTGTTTGCCATTTCTGGGCTGTACCTACTCCCAATGTGATTTCACTTTACCTAGACCATATGCAAACTGGGCAGTTTAGATGAAAGCGAGGAGGCGAAACAAATAAATAATGTACATGTATTGATGTAGAGGAATTCTACACTTGTCAATGGCTTTGAATAACTTATTACATTCTGATCAATAACTGCTCTGCTGTGAGGGAGCGTCTACTCTGTTTTCCCTCACACTCGGGACACATGAACCAAACAAATGCTGCCTTTTATGCGGGATATCTGATGTGAAGGATCATAAGGATGGTGAAAACTTTTTTTCTTCCTTTTGCAGTTCCCACTCAAATCTAGAATAGTCTATCTGAGAGGATGCATTGACGGATCAATCCCTAACTCACTTCCTCATCTCAGGTCTATCCTCAAAAGATTTAAAATTGAAATAAAAAACATTTAATACACTTATGACTAGAGTTGTTCCGATACCAATACCAGTATCGGAAAACAGCTACTGATACCGCCTAAATGCTGGTATCGGTATCGGCAAGTACGCAAGATTGATCCAATACCACGTAATTTACCCCTGAAATGTTTTACTTTAAAGTAGTTCATTTATGTTCTTTTTCCATTATGACTGACTGTCAAACTTGATAATAAAAAAAAGTTCTATGGCATTCATTCTCTGTGTTTTGTTCATGTATCATAAAGGGTTTAAGGCCATACAACAATGATAGCAATCATATCAGTACTCCGTATCGGCCGGCATTCAAGTTAAGGTATCGGAATGGGTTGAAAAATGTTGAATAGAGAACACACAGAACTCGTTTCTACGGGAACAATGTCACACAGTGTGATTTACATTACAAAGGCATTCCATACATACACACACACACACACACACACACACACACTTGTGTAAGCGCCTTACCTTGCACCAGAGTGTAGAAGGAGTCTATTGATGAAAGGTTGGTTGTGATGGAAACGTCCTCATCTCTCCCTGACGTCTCAATGTCCACAGCAACAGCCCCTGACGACATGTCGCCGTGGAGATTGGTCACCACACCGGTGGGGAAGGTCACATTAGTCAGACGACCCTCGCTGTCATAGCTACAAGGACAGTGAGGACGCAGGGAAGGACGAATAAAGGGACATTAGTTTCTATTAATGTAATGTGCTTTATGGAACCCTGTAAAAAAATATGAATCTACACACACACACACACACACACACACATACACACACACACACACACACACACACACACACACACACACACACACACACAGTTTCTTACAGCTGAATGTGCTACAGCAGCTCAGGGAAACAGCAATTTTAGAGAAGGTGGAATTAAAACTGGATCCACCCAGCAGCAGGTAGCATCTGGAAATATTATTAATCTAATTAGAGGAAGTCAATCATGAAACTAGGCTTTTCAATTATTTTCTGTCTCTAGACATAAACGTGTAGAAACAGTGGAGGAGAGGAGTGTATGTCAGATGTTGAGCTGGTTTGAGATGGTGTAGATCACATGTGATGCTGTTCTGTAAGAAGTTTTTTTTCAATGCTGTAAAACCATTAGGAGCTAATATAATTCTCAGTAAGTATATTTACCACATGGTAAATATACTTGTAGATGGCTTTTGATAAAATAAATAAATCCAACTGTCCCTCCATCCATCAGCACACAGCAGTGCAGACAGGGACTCAACTATAAACACAGTAGTGCTGCTCACTCATAGAAGGTAGTCCAGCCTATTTGGATGCTCTTGGTAGCCAGCAAACCGCTGTTGCCATGGTAACTGAACAAGACCAGTTCCTGACCCTGAGCCGTGAGACTCTTCAGACCTCCATTAGTCCCGATGGTCAGCCAGATGACCTATACACAAACGAAAAACACAAACAGCCACATGTTCAGATTCCTACTTCATGGGAGCCGTCGCCTCAGACCGTTAACATCAGTATAGTAGTAGTTTATTTCGATAAATATTGTGTTGTTGTCAAAAAAAAAAAATAATTGTGAGAAGTAACACTGTTTTCAAAATAATGATTAAAAAAAGAATTAGTGGTTGGCCGAATGCAGTTTTTTTTAATCAACAGATATTTTGATAATAAGTTCAAGTTTGGCAGCATGGCAAAAGACTTGCTCATCTCACCTGATTGTCTGGGGCGACCACACGTACAGGCAACCTGTTGGTATCTCTACGGATGCGGAGGGTGTTCCCGCTGCTGTCTGTCACCGCGGTTACATCCTCCTCATTGCTGAGAGTGAAGGAATGGAGGGTGGAAAATGACAAAGTGAAAATATAGGTTAAGTTTCAAAAGAAGGAGGAGAAACAAAGAGAGTAAGTATTTAAGATGTTACAAATACGGACAAGAAACACAAGTTCCCTTACTGATATAAACTAAACCTTTTATTTATTCAGGGAAGGTTCACTGAGAGGAAGCCTCTCTTTTGTAGGAACCACCTGACCACATTTCACACAGTAACAGTAACACACATTGACACCTGGAAGATGCTCAGTACAACCACAGTCTGATCTGCTGGCCACTGAGCAGCTCCACTGGAGCAGTTTAGGTGTTAAGGGCCTTGCTCAGGAGCACCTCAGTGGTGGTTATGAAGGAGGGACAAGCGCTGTTCTTTCACTTTCCCCACCCTAACCCTATTTATGTAGCATATTGTATTCTGTGAAACTATTTGTATTGAATGTGAAACTATTTGTCGTCTTGCACGCCTATGCTTTTCTTGGCCAGGTCGCCGTTGCAAATGAGAACCTGTTCTCAACGGCCTACCTGGTTAAATAAAGGTTAAATAAATAAAAATAAATAAAAAATCCTGTCGTTCTGGGGATTGAACCTTCTCTGACTTTTAGGCCACCACTGCCCACAAAAAAAAACCTTTACAGGGGATGTGTTGCACTCATTTTCACTGCAAAATTAAATTCTATTTCCCCACCCCAAATCAAATATGTGTTCATTTCCACACAAACCAACCTGTAGCTGAAGTTGTATTTATAGTCTCCAGTGACCAGAGACATGGTGAACTGATGAGTCCCGTTCCCATCAAACACATAGAGCTCCTGAGAGGCTGGAGAGGCCACTTCATAGGAGCTGGGACCTGAAGCCAGGGAGCCTGGAGACACACAGACAAGCAGATGGATACACTGTGATTTCTGTATTAATATATAATAAATTAATAATAATAAATAATTAATAAAATATGTTTTATTATGAATTAAAATACCCACAAATATATAGATTCAATACTTTATTGCCATACAACTCGGTGCAAGTTGCTAGGAATTTGTTTCAGTGTGCTCATATGACAGGAAATCAACAATATCCTACAAGTCCAGCTAAAATGATTAGACCATTAAACACACGCCTGTTTTGATCGTTTCCAGTTTCTAAAATGTGAGGATTTGTCTGCATTGAGAACTTTTACCTTTAATACTTTAAGTACATTTTCTCTGATGATACTTTTTGTAACATGGTCAATGCAGGACTTTTACTTGTAGAGAGTATTTTTACAGAGTGGTATTAGTACTTTTAAGGATCGGAATACTTCTTCCACCACTGCTGTCTATAATGTGAAATATTTGGGACAGTTGTGCTAACCAGCTTGTGTACACTGCAGCAGTCAGAGCCTAAAGCTTCTTTCATCATTTAGCCTGTGAGACCATGTACAGTTCAGTAGGGTCTGGAGTAAACTGCTGTAGTACCCCTCACCCTCTTTAATGTGTTCGCCTTTCCAGTGTATGCTGTCTAGCCTAGAGTTTAGATTCTCTCCCCGACTCCGAACTCGGCCCGCCACTGTCCTCTGGTTTGTGTTTTTTTAATCATTACTTTATTAGCCTAATTGGGTGGGGAGAAAGCTATGCCTCTCCAGCTTCTCCTGTAGCTCTGGGTATATGTCCTGACCTGCACTGACTTGAGTGTGAGGTAAACTGCGCTAAATCGTGTCTCTCCCATCTGTAGCATTGTCTTGGATAATTGCGCAACCAGGCCAGATTGTTTCAGATATCTCACGAGTCCTTTAGCAGCAGATATGGTCTCTCCTATATCCATCGCGTTGTCGGCCAGTGTGTCGGCATGCAGACCGTGGCGAAGGACAGTATCAATTAGGTGATCGAGACAAGAAAGTCTTCTATATGGTTCCAGGGCTTTGACTAGGTTGCTGCCTTGATCTGTTACCCACAGGTAAAAGGAATTGTAGTTGAGAACGTCAGTTATAACGGCCCACTTATTAAAAAATTTGCCGGGTTTAAATCGGGCTTGGGCTCATAATTACAGTTGATGTGTTAGGCCGGGCCGGGCTCAGACACAACGTGCATGGGTTCGAGTAGGGTCGGGCTTGATTTTTTGGGCCCGATCTAAGCTTTAGTCTAGCCACTGTTCAAAGAACATTGAAGCATCTGTAGAGCATTTCACATTTTGACACAGGTTCACACCTTAATTAATCGAAGCACCTTTGCTTGATGGAGCAGACGGTATTAAGTCCACGCAAACTCACTCAGACAGACTTGTTGAATGTGTTTCTCAGCTTTTGTTTATTTGTTGTTTCCTGTTAACTTGTATAAAACCCTGGCCAGAAATTTCCCAGCTTTTTCTGTCTCCACTGGGTAGTGAATACAACTCATCTGAATCAGCTACAGAATTCAACATTACTATTTCTTCCAAACATTCTTTCTGGCCCAAAAATGAGTGCATGTGGTCCACATTCCATGTTACAGTGTACACACATCATGGCCTGCATATCCACAACACTACATGCACTCTACCATAATGTGTCTATCGCAACAGATAGGGTGACGTACAACAATGGTGAATTGGGTCTTAAATCTAATTTTTTTTTTTCTAATATTTTGGCCCTCCCAAAAAAACAACCTTAGTATGTCCACTTTGTATGTGTGCGTGTGTTCTGTATACTCATACCAGTAGGTGGTTGGTTGCATCGTATGGCTCGAATCCGGATGTTTCCCAGATCAGCCACGTACAGTGTCCCATCCGGAGACACCACTAAAGAGGAAGGGCAATTAAGCCTTGCGTCTTTAGCGTAGCCATCTCCCGTCTGATAGCAGTCACAGTTGGCATCGTTCTGCAGGACAGAGGGAGGCAGGCAGTGGGAGAGGAAGAAGTAGAAAAGAAAGACAGAAAAGAAGTGAGAGATAGAGAATAACATTACATGAATAATTCAGCTTGGCTTATTTCATGGAGGGTGGAGAGGAGAGTTGGGCGCCATCCAAAATTCGACAGGAGAAGAAATTCTCATGAATCTCTTCTCTTAAATTTTTTCCATACTATTCTATGATTAATATATTAATGTTGATCAGATACTACCTGCAGTCAGTGCACCATTGTCTTGTATTGTTTTGGGATTAGATGACAAATATTTTATATCATCTAATCCACATAATTCTCTGACTGCTACACAGCTGTACTATTATGAGCGAATCAAGATTAAGCTATGAAATTAAGATATAAAAAGGAAGGAAAAGGAAAAATGACAGCTTTCAGCGTCAACTTATCTATATAAGAAGTAGCTGTGGTATAGTACCTTGCAGTCACAGTCAGATGGCGCTCCAGCTAGATGGGTAATTTCTCCGTCAGTCGACACCTGGTGGGGTAAAACAGAAGTGCTCTTTCATAGAAAAGAAGACAACACACTAAAAGCATTCAGTTCTTCATCTTTGTGCCTGCATCTGGACTTCAAATCTGACCTGGGACCTTTGTTACTTCTGTTACCAACTACTGTCCTGCACAGTAGTTCAAAGTTTGTACTTGCTTGTACATATACTTTATGTCCTGAAGATTACCTGTCGAATGCGGTGGATTTTCTTCTCATCCGTCTCTGCGATGTAGAGGACACCGCTGTAGGACAAGGCGATGGCTGTAGCTCCCTCCAGCATGGTCTGGACCGCTCTCTTCCCCATAGTATATTCTATACCAGGTACCTGGCAGTGCATGGGACGACCTGCCACGATACGAACCTGAACACACACACACGCACACACACAGACACACACACACACACACACACACACACACACACACACACACACACACACACACACACACACACACACACACACACACACACACACACACACACACATACATGGATGCTGGTTATTAGTGATTAAGTAACATTGTGTATTTTGGGATGATTCGTGATTCGATATGGTTTTTTTATGTTACTTCAAAAACACATATTTAATGAAAATCAAAAAAGCAGCACATGTAAAAGGATATTTGTAAAACATGCTCTGCTGTCAATGTGGGTATAGACAATACTGTACCTGTCTATTTTCCGTGATCTGCAGCACAACGTTGTTGTCCAGGACGTAGATGGAGTTATCCATGGGATTGATAGCTAGATCTGTGGGCCATTCTAAACGAACCTGGATGTAGAGATGATGGGACGAGGAGAGAGAGTTCCACTTCACATGCTACTTCACTGTACAGTTTCATCAAACTATATTGAGTTTTGCTATCTGATACTAGGGATACTAAGACTGATATACAGTGTATTTCCTAATTGTTTCTCTGAGTGACTTCTGAGTTGAATGGATCAGTGGCTGAACGGCACTGTTTGATAATGACAGATGGTTTAACAATGATGTACATGAAAACAAAACTTTCCATTATCCTGAGGTCTGCTGCCTCAGTAAAAAGAAAACTGGGAGATCAAACCCCTTTAAAAAAGGTTGCTCAGGGACAGTTCTACAGAGGACTGAGGGGGCATTTGTGAAAATATTTATTATATGTTATTTAAATATGAAATAGTTATTTTAAAGTATGAAAACCTAAAATCTAACAAAATAAACCTAAATTCATTGTTTCTATTAAACATGGGCTGTTTTATGACAGTATATAAACACAGAATTTACTGGTCTATTAAATTTCCACATGGTTTAAACCTGCATTCACATATTTTATACTGACTGTGTACTTAAATTAAAATAGAACAACATGAGTCTACAGAAAGAGCTGTGAAACTTGAACATGTGTGGGCTGCCAGTTGATATGGTTCCACAAGTGAACTCAAGAGGTCAGCTAGATACATAACTGCTAAACTGGGCTAAATCCTGCAGGGAAGGACACAAGGTCAGAGTTCAGATAACTTCAACTCTGCAAGAAACACTCTTAACTACGCTGCTCTGCCACACAGAACAGACCACAACTCTCTCTCTTAAACACACACAGACACACACGCATGCACGCACGCAAGCACTCGCACAAGCACACACCCACACACACACACGTGTAGGTGTTCTTTCCATTCTGATGTCCATGTCGTACATGTAAGATTGTACATTCGCACTCTGAAAATAAGGTGTGAAAACAAAAAGAAAGTACTCTCCCTTCCTCTATCTTACTCTCTGTCTCAATCACATGTAGTTTTATAATTTTATGTGAGTCTTTCATGGGTGCATGTTTTTTATGTTGTCTGTGAGCCCCTAAGAGAAGACAATTTTCTATCATATGTGATAGACAATAAAGCTTTTTGAATATTGAATGTCCCTCTTGTTTGCCTCTGTCTGATGAGTTTCTGAAATAAATGAAGGAAAAGTTAGAAGATATCGCCAGATCTAAATCTATGCCTTGTTAAAATTTAAGTGGCTCTAGTTTCCTGATGGCACACCAGCCATCTATCAACTGGATTGAATCTTAGCCATAGAGCCTTGTTTTACCTCAGGCTGTTCTCATGAACTATTCAAACATATAGCTACGAAAAGTAATGCACTGTAATTGGTATGTATTTATTGCTGTATGCACCACATTGACTGCTGCTGTACGAGACCACTGAGGTCCGTGTTGAGAGGAGGTTGGGGGCGATGGATGGGTAATAAAACACAGGGCTTTCAAGTGGGGGAACGGAGTTCATGTCCCGGGAGAAGTTAAGGTGAAAACACAAAACTTTCACCCAGGAAACGGGTGTTCGTGTCCACAATCTTTTTTTTAATCTTAAAAGTGCAATATGACAGCTAGCGTTTAAAATAGTTACTGCAGTCCAAATTCAAAATACTGTAGAGAGTCGTCTCCCTCGCCCCCTCCTCCCCAGACTCGAAGTTCACAGAGGTTGCCAGGCTGAGACCGCAGCATCCACAACAATGTTGCTAGACGCTTGTCTCACATAGCCAGACATTACTCCACAGCACAGCGGAGTAGCTAACGTTAGATGCTGGCTATATGTCCTCGTGCTCACGTGGAGCTCTGTACCCAAATGACTGACACACTTTTTCGGCTTAGAATTACAGTAAGAACCGCTAAAAACACAACAACCTTGCTGTCCTCTCCACCCGACTGAAATACACATTTTATTGGCTTAGAATTACGGCATCAATCGCTTAACACACGGCAAACTCACTTTCTTCCCAATTTACGGCCCTCCTTTCTTGGCTTAAAATAAATCACCGTTGTCGGCTACGGCCAGGCTGCACGTGGTAAACAGCCGTGGCCCGCTTGCCTGGTCCTCCGGTAACGTTAGCAGTTAACAGGGTTAGCATGGCGGAGTTAGCCAGGACCAGTCGGGATCACTTTACTGGCTGTCTCAATTGTTTTTGCGAGTAACCAACTTGGGTACTCTAGCTATATAATTCAATGTGAGAACACTAATGTTGAAATGACATAAAATGCCCGTCCCTTGTAGCCGTGATAAATTAGCCTGAAGCTAATGCTTAGCTACCTGTTCAGGAGGAAATTAGCCAACTTGGCGTCCTTTTGGGCTCTAAGCTGTCTCCATCTTCCAAATACATCTCCAATATTTACCCGGGGTTTGTTACGTCTCTGGTTATGCAACTGTTAGAAACATGCAGTTTTTTTTAGGTCGGGTAGAATCTATCTCCTTTGATCCTGTTCGTTTGTTTGCTGCGTTCATGGCTGTACTAACGTTACAGCTGTAGCGAGCTGAGTTTACGTTTTTACAGTTATATCTGGCAACCCGGCCTGGCTGTCAAAATGGGCAGTTGATAACAACACGCAGGCCAAAACACAAACAGAAATTCCGTCACGGAACGGAAATTTCAAAAGGCGCAAATACTGGCATTAGCATTGTTGTCAGAAAAGATAGTATTTCAACTTAGTATGTTTCCTTAATATCTGATAACGCATTGGGGTCATTTTTGGATTTAATACAGTAAATATATTACATATTGGACCTTTAACTGGTCGTTTTGGTGTCTAAACTTAACTGACGTCGCCGCATGATGGTCACCTTTTGTCAACTAAACTTAACTGTAACGACCACTAAACTTAAAACCGTCATGTGACCAGTTGTCACGTGATCAGCCGGTCATCACCATAACAAAAAATTGTTGTGCATTCATGAGAATGCATTGTTTAAAGGGTAACTACCGTTTTTTTCAACTCTATTTTCCTATGTTTTTGTGTCTAAGTGTCTGATGGGAACAACAATCTTTGACATTGGTCCAGTATTAAGCGAGATCGCTGCAGTCGGCAGTGGCGAAACAAGCTACAATGTAAGTTAATGAGGCAATTGTCCAGCTTGTATTTACATTACATTACTGTACATTACATGTCATTTAGCTGACGCTTAATCCAAAGCGACTTATAATTGTTTGAGGTTGCATGCCTCTGGAGCAACTATGGGTTAAGTGTCTTGCTCAGGGACACATTGGTTGATGTATCGCAGTGGGAATTGAACCCAGATCTCCCACACCAAAGGCATGTGTCATATCCACTTTTGCATCACCGTCTCCACAAAAGTGCTCGTTTTGCCACTGAAAGGCTCAGATTAATATTCTAAGTGTCTGACAACATTATGGAAAGGATCCCTTCAGAGATAGACCTTTAAAACCTCTTTGAGACCTTTCTGTTTAACCAGAAACAGCTCCGATGTCGCTAGCGCTAAACCCACCAGACTCCACTTAAAAAAGCAATACTTTTAGCGTGTATAGAGCCAACATATTTTCACATGTAAATCGGTAAACTATGTGTTTATTTCAACCAAAACTAGAGTTGTGATGGTTGGAACAGTGGAAAGACGACCCAAAACTGCTTTTAATAGTTTGTTTCTGTCGACTTTGAATGAAGTGTATTTTACGATGCTAAAATTACTGAGTCTGGTGAGTTTAGCGAACGCAATTTCACGGATGTTTTTATGTTAAGGATCTGGACGCCTGGGTAGCTCACCTGGTAGAGCAGGCGCCCATATATAGAGGTTTACTACTTGACGCAGTGGGTTCGATTACCTACCTACCTACGGCCCTTTGCTGCATTCCCCCTCTCTCTCCCCTTTCATGTCTTCAGCTGTCCTTTATAAATAAAGGCCTAAAAACGCCAAATAAAACAATCTTTAAAAAAAGGATCTTACTCTTTAACAGAAAGGTCGACCTCCTTTGAAATCCTTTCCATAATGTTGTTAGACACTTAGAATATTAATTTGAGTCTGTCAGCAGCAAAATGAGCACTTTTGTGAAGGTAAATACAAGATGGACAATTGCCCAATTAACTTATATTGCAGCGATCTTGCTTAATAATGGACCAGTATTAGACACAAAAACATAGGACAATAGGGTCCAGGATGAAAAAAACGGTAGTTACCCTTTAATGAGGACAACTAGGTAAACATAAAATTACCATGATGATATATTTTCAATGTCCTGTACACATTTTGTACGCATCAGCGCATTTTACTTGTATGTGGGTGAGGTGAAGTGTGAATAATGTCTCAGACGGCCCCTCATAGCTGACAGTCAGGGTGATGGTGCATGTAGGTACTCTTTGAAGGTTACCTGTCTTATGTGCATGCTGGTATCGCAGGTCAAAGGCCGTGCAGAGGTCAGGTCGTTGCTGCCCAGCACTGTGGAGATGATTCCATTACGATCCACTTTCCTGATCATAGTCCCGTCCACAAAGTAGATCAACCCGTTTCTATCAACTGCAATCCCTGTAGGGAACAGAAACAAAGAACACAGACACACACACAATTTAATATATCGTTGTCCTGTTGATTATTAATACATCGACTCCAGGATTCAAAGGAGAAAATGAAGCTGAGGTAATTCTCTTGTGTGGGAGTCAGGATAACGCTGCAGCAGATAAAAGGACACAGTAAAGAAAAAACATAAAGAACATATAGAGCCTGAGTGTATTCAAGCAACATCAGCCAAGATTAATATATGAATGAAAACTGTCAGAAGTATCATATAGATGAGCAAAACAGCATCTGTGCAGTGATAAAATCAATCACAAAATATGTACATATAGAACGAATCAACATCAACTTCTGAAAATGTTTAAATATATATATCTGGTCCATGCCTGAAGCCTAACACGTTAACCACTGCTGCGAGGTAAATTGTTTTCTTTTTCAACCTTGAACAGATTCTGTAAATGATACATCGGTCGATATGAGTTTATATCCCCCCTCAAGCAGGAAAAACATTCATAATTCTAACAGGATCATGTGGCTGTGGTGTGAAAAACAGCATCCGGTAACACTTTATAATAATGGTACATGAATTATCATGAATTCATGCAAACTACATGCATAAAAAAGCATGAATTAATTCATGTAGTACTTCACAAACTATCAGTAATGTACGAGGATTAATAGTATCTTATTCATGACTTAATGCAGGAACAATAAGTTAATTCATGCATCAATTAAGGTTTTTGAATCATCATAACTTTGGATTTATTAAAGATGTCTTCTTCTTCAAAAAAAAACTGACCAGTCCCAGCAGTTTACATATGTTCTTAAAAAAATTGAATTGTTGTTATCATTGTTAACTATATATTACTTCTTCATAACTTCATCATGTTTTTGGCCCTTCAAATAAAGAGCTCACCTGGTCCATCTTTAACATTGATAAATAAGATATGATTATGAAGCAGTGCGTCACCTAATTTTCTCATCAACAAGGGCAATCAGTAGACAAGGTGCTATACAGTGATCACAACTATTCAGAAAGGCTAGCCTGTTGTTTGAACATTTGCAAACTGCTATGAATGAATGAGGCCCATGAACTGTATTTAACATGTACTTTAATCTTATAATCAGTATTAAGAATCAAGTTAATTGTTTGACTGGGACTAAACATATTCCTAAAACAGGGTAAGACATGGGTGTACTTTAGGTTCTTTTTATATTTTTATTTTGTTATTCTCTTTTTATACAGGGATTTTTGGATTTACTTAGACTACGTTCTCACGACACGGTTTCATGGCAGTTTGTGAAATTGTGACATTATTTTTAATCTATTGATTTGTGTACAAGAACACGTTTTTCTCGTTTTTTTTCATGGTGGCCAGCACGAAGTGGGAACCATGTCTACGGAGGTTGGGTTTAGGAAAAGATGAACGGGGGAAGCAAACGTCACACCCCGGGACACGATCTGCGGTCTCTGGGGGACACGCCAGGACGACAACAACGGGACGGCGAAGGTTGGGTTTAGGAAAAGAACAACGGGGAAAGGATGCGTCACACGCCGGGAGACGGCTGCGGGGGACGCGCGACAATAACGTGACGGTTGTGATTAGAAACACAAAAACGGGGAAACAAAACGCCACACGCGGGCCACGATCCCCCGAAAGTCCTGTATTGTTTGACCCATCCACCCTCCCAACCAACCTCAGATTTTCAGCATTTCATACTACTCGCTACCGTAGTCGTGCTGTGATCACGAAATATGCTTCCCATTGAAATACATTAGTTTACATTTTTGTACTGGCCACCACAAAAACAACGAGAAAAACGTGCCCGTGTACACGAATCAGTAGATTAAATAACGTGACCATTTCACGAACTGCCGTGAAACTGGGTTGGTTCTCATCCAGATGTGGAGCAATGACGTTATGCCAATCATTAATAACTGACAAATGCAAGGCAGCCTCCAATTTGCAAACAATCTTTATTTAACCTTATTGTCAGGGACATTATTAGACTGTGTTGAGCTTTGAGGTGTAATAAACACAGTCACAGTTGTGAAGGAACCAAATCATCACTGTGGTAGCGGTATTTCTTTGTTGCCAAATAAGCAGGAAATAGAAGAATTTATGTGAATGGATGCGTGGAGTGGGTACAGTTTGGTGGACAGAGCAATTACACCACAGACAAAACCAGTCATAAGAAGTGTATGCAATAAATATCTTTGAATAGCTCAAAGATCAGGGGATTTCAAAGTCTGAGAATCTTGGAAAAAGGTGGCCCCTCACCCCCACTTACAGTGATTTATTTAGTTTCGCTCAATTCCTATTCCTATGCCTATTGGGTCATAATTATGTTATTTGATCCCATAGACACTCAACAATTAAGCCTGCATAAAAAGGTCTGGTCAAAGGCATTTATTAGTTTCTGACTCTGGAAAAGAAACTGCAACGGCGGTATCCGAACTATCGCTTCAACCACATCACACATATTTAGTCTATTCTATGTGATCTTCTTTTGGTAACCAATGTAATAACTAATGTAATATTTTGTCACTTCCATTCTCTGAGCCTGCCTCCAAAACTGTTTGGAGCCCCCCAGGGAAGGCCCACCTCCCACTTTGAAAACCTCCATCCTAAATCCTGTATACCCCACCTCCCACACTGGGCATATACTTCATCATTTGGACTTCTAACATTTCAGTACAGCTCTGCAGCTCTGCAAAATTCTGGTGGAAGTAGGATTACTTTCTAAGGATAAGAAGGCTGATGAAAAGCTTACATATGCTCCCGTTTCTAAATGTAGGACCAAATACGTGTGCTATCAGTTAGGACCAATGTCCAACTCTGAAACCTATAATACATACAGGCCAAGATTTGAATTGGGAGAGAGAAACTTTGTGCCCTTGTGTGTCTGAACTGTCTTGAGAATCCTCCTCAGCAACTATGGTTATGAACAGGCTTGAATAATAACCACCTACCTTATTATTTATTAAGTGCTTATTTTAGTGTAATCTTAGTTTATCTATTAAGTGCTTTTATTTACGAGCTTATAATTCTAAAGTCTGCTGTCTTGCACTGATTTATTTATTAACTAGTGGATGTGTGAAACACTATTTCAGCATAAAAATGACAAATAAAGGAATCTCCCTGTATTTTTATTCTTGTGTTTGTGTATGTACCTTTAGGTCCCAGTAGCTGTGCCTCTGTAGCTTTTCTTCCATCTCCACATCGGGCTTCATCAAATGGAGGACATTGTTCCCCTGTACCAGCCACAACTTCTCCATTACCTGAACACAAACATCATCATTTATTGCAAAAGTCACAATTCAATTCAATGGGGCTTTAATGGCATGAACGCTTCAAAGCATCAAAATACAATTTGTCCAAATATTCTAACAGAACATAGTAGACTGTAATATGAACACCTCTCTCTCTTTTGCTGCTATATTATAAGAATGACAATTGTAGTAGACGTGTGTGTGTGAGTACATTGGATTGACAATTGAAAAAAACTGATTGCTTTACCAACATGGTGTTTTACTGGGTAAATGAAGTGCATGCTTACTGATGAGGTCACGGGCACCGCTGAGCATCTTGGGTCGGTAGATTCGTCGAGAGTTCGTGTCCGACACATACAGCTGCCCTGTGACCGGGTCAGTGGCTAGATAGTAACGGTGAGCAGGGTTGTTGCTATGGAGGGTAGTGACAGACAAAAGGGGAGGAGAGGAACAAACAAGATAGAAACCAGAAAGAATTGGTTTAGTCGTGCTGAATCTTTAATAATGTCAGTATCTCAGACTTCGGTGTTTAAACACATTAACATTTTAAAAAAATACACCCGGTTTAGAACACAGACACTAAAATCAGAGAGATCAGAGTGTCCTCGGTGGAATGTTTCTTCCAGACACTTCACTACATGATCCAAAGTCTGACTGCAAACCAAGAGGCCTTTAAGGTGACAAGCTGCCATTTTCAAATAAAGTGTATGGCTTTAACAATTTAACAAATTGTTTAAAAGCTTACAATGAAATAAACAGAGTGGATTTAAAATTTGGTTTCAGCGTCATTATGATGGAAATGAAAGAGACTTTCTAGAGGTAATGATAATGAAGAAGTAATGAATAAAAGGAGAGTAGATGAACTGAAAGAAAATAAACTGGTGTTAATTTACTTCCAGTGGAGTACCAGGTGGTTGGTGTGTGTGTGTGTGTGTGTGTATGTGTGTGTGTGTGTGTGTGTGTGTGTGTGTGTGTGTGTGTGTGAGAGTGTGTGTGTGTGTGTGTGTTTGTTGACAGTAGGTTGGTGTGATGGGCCTTCACTTGCTTGTGAGTCTGTGACACACTCTTAATGATGCCTGCCATACTGTCATGTAATATCCATCACACACACACACACACACGCACGCACGCATGCACGCACAGTATATGTACATGTGCACTGGCCTCTAGCCATACGTCTCAGTGGTTGGTGATAATCAGCAGATGATCACAGGCTGTTAATTAAGACAGCTAAAAATAGACAGGCTGTGTGAGACAAAGACATCCCGTACTTAAAGGGCCCAGACGTGCTGATAAGCATGCCCTTTTGTTTTCATTTAACCTTTATTGAAGCAAAAAAATTCCCGTTAAGATCGAAACACTTCCAAAATTCAGGATAGTTAGCACCACAGACAAAAATCATGGAATCCATCAGCCTACACAACAGAAAAGGGAGTAAAGTAGTAAGGAGTGATGGATGAGGAAATGATTGAATGAGGAAAGAATACAGATCCCAGGATAAGAGGAAGACCGAGGGAGGGAATACATGACTGACTAAGGGAGAAAAGAAAAATGTGAAGGAAATAAATCAAGAATAAGGAAAAGAAAGCGACAAAAAAGGAAGTATGGCTGTAAAAGGTAAGAAAATGATGAATGTAGTCAATGAGACAAGAGAGAGGATAAGGAAATAAAAACAAATGAAACAGAACAAACAGTCAAAATGGTGTTAATAAGTAAACATGAAGGAAGGGCAGAAGTTTAAAAAAAGCTCAGTTACGTGACTTGTCCTCCCGAGAGGATACTGTGTTTAATTAAAAAGTGAAATTTAATTGAAACTACATTTAGATGCGTTAAAAAAAAATGAAATCCAACCATGGTGTCTTGTCAGTGGCAAAGAAGCCCCAGGTATGGTGTTGCTCTGTATGTGTATGAAGAGAGAAGAAAACTAACTAGGTTGAGATTCATTTTTAAAAGGGAGGAAAGAGAAAAAGAGAGGATAACACAGAGCAGCGAATCCTAATGTATCAGCATCAATCACAGAGATGGGGTAGATAGGTATAGGAAGCTGGAACCATGGACGTAAATCTCATCTAACTGTTGGGGGGTGAGGAGACAATAAACATAACATAACTCAAACAATACAGCCAAAATTATACAGTTGTAGAGGATATGTGTAGTTGTGGAACTCCAGTAAGTAGACTGACATGGCTTTTTTATCCTTTATCCCTTATTCTTTTCAGTTCGCTATACGGATGAGGCTGAACTGAGAACTGAACCCCCAAGCAAAAAAGCTAGCTAACTAGCCAGCCGGCTCATTTTCTGTAACCAGTGAAAGCATGTTAGGTGGAATTAGCAAGTTAGCTAACTAACCATCCAACAAGCTATTAAACAAGCTACCAAACAAGCTAGGTAACGTTATATTCGCTAACATAGGGGATTCATGGAAAAATCATTGTTTTTTGGTAAAGACTATTTTATAATTAATTAAAATGACATAGTATCATCTGTATTAGAGAAACAAATTACTTCATCTGATGTTCAAAGTGAATGAAATAGCCATGTCTAATTACTGGAGTCCCACAACTAACGTGACTGAGTGATTCAAATTTTGTTTTCTTGCACCCGCTGCTCCCACCGAACGGTAGCAAGTAGTGGACCAAACCATTATGAGGCGAGGAAGGGGTGGCTCAAGATGTTTTTAAGCTATGTTTGTATTTTTTACATATATTACATTATTTACAATACACAGCATGTTTGTCAATCATTTTTAAGGGGGGGACACTCTCAGATTGGGTGGGTCCTGACCCCCCCTCCCCGACTCCCCCTTGATTTCCGCCTATGGCTGGACAATACATTTGTAGATTCTTCCTCGTTGTAAAGGGCAGATGACCCCAGAAAACCTAATCAAACTCAGGATTTTATGACTCAGTGCAACTTCATTTGTATAGCATTTGTCATGCACTCATATCTGTTCATGATCCAGATATTAGTGGTAGACGAGCAACAAGTCAGAATACATTGTTTCCCTATGCCCTCTAGACCGACACGTAGAAGTGTTTTAGATCATCATCATCATCAGGGCAACATCATTTGTCAGTGCCTTGCAAAACCGTTACAAATCACTGTTGAAAAATCGGTTTAATGATGTGACTACGCTACGGTTAAGGTTTAGTTAGATTTAGGCACAAAGATGGTTAGGTTTAGGTTTTGGCTTTATAAAAGGTAGGGGACAATCATGGTCATGATTTGAAAAAAGGGAAACAATCTGCAGTGTCCTGTGTTTAAGGCCAATGACTTTTTGACCCATCCATCCACGCAGACCTTCTCTGTACACAGACTTTGTTGCCCTCCTTTGCCTCCATACAAAGGCTGCTAGTCACTTTGGTCATTGGTCACGTGTCATTTTGGTTCACTTCCTTAAACTGCTGCTGTCGTACTTCTTGAGAGGACAGTCTCTGGAACATGGGTGGCAACCTATGCCACACGTGCCAGCTTGGGCATGCACAGCCATTTTCAGTGGCATGTGAGAAAGCAAAAACTACACTGCAACAGTGACACAGATTCAACTTTGTTACATGTTACATTTAGTCTGGTCCCATAATTGCAAATTGCTAAATTAGGTTAGTCATGAAACAATTAAACAAGCATGATGAATTCATGTTGATGTGATAATATTGGCGTTTTTCCATTACATGGTACCTGCCTGCTCAACTCGCCTCGACTCTACTCGCCTTTTTGGGTTTTCCATTTTGAAAAAAAGTCCCAGGTACTTTTTTTAGTACCACCTCTGTCGAGGTTCCAAGCGAGCTGAGGCGATACCAAAAGGTGACGTGAAAACCTGCAGACTACTG
Organism: Sander lucioperca; assembly: GCF_008315115.2. Taxonomy (NCBI): domain Eukaryota; kingdom Metazoa; phylum Chordata; class Actinopteri; order Perciformes; family Percidae; genus Sander; species Sander lucioperca. The sequence continues at coordinate 37,668,846 of NC_050176.1, forward strand.
ATTGGTCAGAGAGAATCGTCACTAATCAATGCATCATCATTGCTAGCGACAGACGGGGGTGTCCTGAACAAACCCGCCATTATTAAATAGTTTAGCCAGCGGTGTGTTTTTTTTGCTGCTTCCAGCTTCTTTTGAAACTAAATGTGTCTTCTGCCAAACACCCACATGCCGAAAATCAAAAACAACACACCTTCCACGTTCTGTGCGTGTGTTGCGTTAGGTCACGGTTTCCTGTAAGGACCATATGTCTGAGCAGATCTAGCAATTTCTATACGACGCATGAGAAAAACCTTCAAAGATGAGTGTGATAAAGCTGAGTCAATCAAAAGGGCAGTGTTGATGAACTGCCAAATAAAGACATCATCATATCCAGGATTAAGGACTTGCAGCCTCTCAGCAAGAACTGTTTAAAAGTGCATTATGAAATTGCATCAATGGTCACATCCAGCAAACTGCTGCACTGACAAATGCACCGATGTTCAGTGTGGCTGTGGATGAAAGTGTAGACAGCAATATCATCCCACATCTGACAATTGTTGCAAGAGACAGCGACAGAAAAGAGATACAAGGGGAAAGTTGCTGCTTGAGGCCCATGCACTAAAGGGGATGTGCTTTTACCGAGCATTTTGACAGCAGAGTAGTCGCCATCATGAAAATATTTGCTATAACTGTATCTCTCTCTCTCTCTCTCTCCCCACACACACACACACACACACACACACACACACACACACACACACACACCAATAGCCTGGCTTTGTCCGAGGTTTCTGCCTGGGGGTAATTGTTGGTTCCCTGTAAATTATAGAGTGTGGTCCAGACCTACTCTAGTAATTACCACAGTTGGTGGCCCAGGTGACAACAACTGAAAATCAGACTGAAAGTCACTCTGTCATATAACATCACTTTATTATTCACCAGGAAAACTTGTGTGCAAATGATCTTACCTCTGTAATGGACACGGTAGCTAAAATTGTTAATCTTCTCGTTGCTCGCTCCTCACTCACTCAATCACTCATCACAGTTTAATTCTCTCCTGGAGGAAATGATGTGGCTTACAAAGATTTGCCTCCCCACTGCCTGTTAGGTGGCTCAATGGTTTGGGAGCGATTTGTGGAGTGCATTGATGTGATCAAAGCCTCTGTGATTGAGAAGGAGCTGGACTAGCCTGAGTTGGAGGATGAGAAATGGCTTGTGAAACTTGCGTTCCTCACCGACATCACAAGACGTCTCAACACACTGAACCTGCAGCTGCAAGGCGCATGCCAAACCATGCAAGCTCTGTCTGATGCATTGAACGCATGTCTGTTGAGAGTGAAGGCCTTATCCTGTGATAATCAAACTGGAGCCTTTCACTTCTTCAGACACCAGAGGGAGATGTCATCATCCGAGCGTGTCAACTCTGACGACATCAGAGGGCTCATTCAAGAACCTGAGACAGAACTCTCCACCAGATTCCAAGATTTTCAGCAGTACGGGCCAGTGTTTTCTTTTTTGGTCAACCCAGAAGACTTTCTGGCTTGGATCATATTAAAATGGATTGGGATTGAGGTAAAGCAGGAGATTTCTTTATATAGGCCTAATTGTATTTTAATGTTATTTTAAGTTATCTGCTGTAGTTATGGCTGATACTGGGGCAGGGCCGTCACAGGAAAGAAGGAAATGAAACAAAGAACAGCTAAAAGGTAAAAAGTAAAGGGAAAGACAACGGGCGATAACGCGAGTCAATTTAGGTCGGGCTTTCAACAGATTACGGGATTGCAAATGATTCCAAACCCACCCCGTATTGGCCTTCAGGTATGTAATATGTATATTTCATTCATAAAATAACTTTACAATGCGCGATGTGGTTGTACGTCAGTAGCCGACATTAAATTACGTCCCCCTTCCATTTAGCGTTATATTCCTTTTACTCCTTGTTTGTGTTGGCCTACTATTTTCTTTTCCCTTATAATTTTACTTGTGTAAAGTGTCCGTGGGTTTAATGAAATGTGCTATATTAATCTAAGTTATTATGATGTTGGTTGCTACAACAAACTCTTAATGCTTTGGCTCGTGACACAGTGACAGTGATAACATCACCCGGTTTAGCTCACAATACATCCACAGTAGGCTAAGTTACTGTATGCTACACTTGAAATGCAACGATGCATCTGTACCGTATTCTCTTATTCTAAATGAATGATTTTCTGTCTGAGCAAAACATTCATAGACCTCCCCGTAACACTAACTCAGTAATCTACAGTAGATAATACAGCAGCATGAAGAAAAGACCTTTATGACAGCAGGTGTGGTAAAAACACTTCCACTTTTGTCCAAAGGGGCCGCTCAACACAAACTGAAAAGTTACATATAGCCACTTTAAAGTAGCAAAAACAAAAGTATTAACACATGCAAAAAAAGACCCACTATTACACTTGTATGTACAGTATTTTATATCATTGTTTTATTTTTATTAGTATTTTATTGCTGATGCCTTAAGGAAGCCTTTAAATGTTGCAGCTACTCGAGGTGGAGCAAAGTTGAACTACTTTGTATACTGGCGGGTACATGTTTAATATATAACTGCTTCTAATGTGTGATTAATGTTGTGTTACTTATTTTTTAGTATTGATATTCCACTACATGCAAGTCTGCCGTCAAAGAATTTACAGTGCTCTTCCACACAATGAATTCTGCAATCTAGATTACGTAAAGAGGAGTTTTGTTCCAAACTACCTAATCACCACAATGTCCTTTAATTATTAATGGAATGTATCATTTTTCATCTTTAAGTGAAAGTTAACATGCATAAAGACTAATTGGTTGCTGCCTTAAAACTATTCGTGAATGCTATGTCTGTATGAAATCTTTCACGGCTATGAATCGATTAGGGTGGCACCAAAATCATGGTTGCAGCTGTCGCCGTGGTCCTGATGCACACCCTGCTATGCCCCGTTACACCCTGCTACGCTCTGTGGTTCCTGCAGTGTCCTGCTCTGTCCTTCTACGTCCTGTTACGTCCTGCTATGCTCTGCTGTGCCCTGCTACGTCCCGTAACGCCCTGCAGTGCCCTGCTATGCCATGAGCTACAACTACTATTTCTAGTCACTGTTCCATTATCTTTATTGTGACTATCATTGCCACTATTCATCACACCCCCAACCGGCACCGTCAGACACCGCCTACCAAGAGCCTGGGTCTGTCCGAGGTTTCTCCCTAAAAGGAAGTTTTTCCTCACCACTGTTGCACTAAATGCTTGCTCTTGGGGGATTTACTAGAATTGTTGGGTCCTTGTATCTTATAGAGTGTGGTCTAGATCTACTCCATCTGTAAAGTGTCTCGAATTAACTCTTGTTATGATTTGATACTATAAATAAAATTGAATTGAATTGAATCACCTTGCATGGGCTTGAAAAGGACAGTGAGGATGGGGCTGGGTTGAGAGAGGGATAAAGAGAGTGAGATATAAAACAAAACAAAAAATTAGGAAGGCCAGTAACCACGGCCAACCCCCATATCTCTTCTTGCTAGGGGCTGCCATGACTTCATCTGAGCTGACAGTAGAAAAATAGGCCTGATTTCGTGTGAACACTTGTCAAGATTAGAGAGGGAAAGAGGATGAGGCCGAGAGACACGCAAAAGAAACTAGCATAAAACCAGATGAGGGGGTCTGATTTGATGGGAACAAACATCTTTGGTGAGTAGAATGTGAGCATGACAGATAAAAATGAAAGTCGAAACAACGAAAAATAAGACCCAAGTTGAAATGAACCCAATGAATCCCTGCAGCTAATGAAGCTTAGCATAAATTCATTCAGTAAGACTTCTTTGCTTCACATTCTCTCTCTCTGTCTCTCTGTCTCAAACTAATCAGCTGACTCTGGGCGTTCACTCTTTCAGTTAAACCAACCAGATTTTGCCACGATCTCTGTGAGCTATGGCGTTGTTGTTATTTAATTCTGTTCTCCTCTCTGCTGCTGTCAGTTTTCATTTCAGGCAAAATCGATGCAACTCTCCTCCACCCCATTCACCTCCAGTTCTCATCATTCCCAGCGCTCCATCATCAGAAGCCCCATGAACATCTATCCAGATGTTCAGGCTCTTCCTTTATCCCTTCATCACCACCACCAAGGTCTAGACTCCATCAGGGGGATATTCCTGTATATCCAGGGTGCGATTTGCCGGGGGGCATGCGTGGGATTTCCCCCTTTCTGGTCTACATATCCCTGCCTCTGCTGAATTCATTTTATTCCGGGTGGGGACAAAATGTATCCCCCTACCTCAAAATGATCAATGCTACTTCACCAATAGACCATTATATACCTAAAATAGAAGTATTTTAAACTAAGTTAAGCGCTGTAATGTGAATAGTGCGATAGAACGATAAAATCCGAGCAGCAGTTGCTGGTTGTATTTAGCCGCTACAGAACTCCGGGACGCCGGCTACCAGCAGCAGTTATTTAGCCGATAAGCACCAACAGGTGACTGTGAGCCGGCTACAGGCAGCGCCAAATGACGGCCCTTTCAGGGGCCATGGTAGTGGAGTTTAGCGAGAAAAAGTGAGCGTCATGCGGCAATGAATTAAGTTTAGGCACCAAAACGACTAGTTAAGTTTAGGAAAAAGATCATGGTTTGGATTATAACATTCACGAGGAACGAATGAGCGTTTCAAGGGGTGAAAGTATTTTGTTTCCGTTGCGACGTGAACTTGGCTCTCCGGTTTGAAAGCGCTGTATTTTCCACTGAATATTGAAGTGCATATTTAAGTGTTACTACATCCATGGTATTGGAAAGGGGGGATTTCATTCTTGCACGTTTTGTTTTGTTGTGGATGATCAAAAAACATCTCTCCCATCTGCTTGTTTCCCAAATCGCACCTTATGTATATCCATGGCCTCTATATCCCATATAAATGTAACATTGCAATGGAGTCTAATCGCCAAAGACTCTCAACAAATCAAGCTATTATGCACCATGTTAATTAAACGTATTTCACTCTTAAATGAAGTCTCTCCTGATGGAAATTTACAAAGTGGTGTGAAGGCCATCTGTCTGGTTGCACATCATCTGTTTATCTGACCTATGTGACAGTTTCCTCTGTCCTACATGATACAATCTGCAGCTTTAAAGCATTACCAGACTTCAGGAAGATATATATGCAAAGATAGCTTGCTAACAGCTTGATCCAGCTCACTGTCTCCTTGATGCACTGAGACCTTGGGCTAAGGACAGCATATAGTAAGTCCTGAAAGCTGCCAGGAATGAGCAACAGTGATCGTTTTAATGATGTGCATGAGATGCACTTTGTGTATGAAAGGCGCTATACAAATAAAGCTTATTATTATTATTATTATTATTATTATTATTATTATTATTATTATAAGCAGCATAAATGGACAGTGGGATGAAAAGAAGGTTAAAGGTCGAAAAGGATTAGTCACTCTTACCTATGTCTGAAATCTTTGTTTCTTTAATACAGTGCAAGCAAAGGAAAGAAAACAGGAGAAACAAGAGTTAGTACAGACGAAAATCCCCGGAAGAAACAGCTACTGCAAAAAAGTTAGAAGTGGCAGTCAATTTTAGAATTTGAGTCATGCATCACAGAAGTCAACAGGAAAAAGATTTCAGTTGTCTATTAGACAAGGAGTTTTGAGAGATGAGCACTCAAGAGTGTGCCAGAAGCATGTTTCTAAATTAAGAGCACTAAACAAGTGATCTTTTATCTTTTAGCACTTTGGCTGAAGAGTAAGTACTTAAATGTAAATGACTGTAGTGGCAAAGTGTCCAATCTGGCTCTTCATCTATCCCTCTCTTCCTTTATGTTTTCAAGTTCTGTTCAAAGTCATCCAAGACCAATGATGTGGAGTTGAACAGTTGAGTGCAAGAAGGAAAGATGCCCAGAAAGGTTGAGGCAGATTTATTCAGATGCTAGGTTTTAATTACAAACCAAGGACTCTCAAGTCATTCAGTTCATTTTTACGAATATTTTACGTCATATTTTGTTTTACTCAAATCTACCATCATTCATGCATTTGCAATGGCCCTGAGAAACCTGGATGAAATGGTTTTGGCAAAGCTTTACTGTTAAATGGATCAAGAGTTCTCTGAGTGAGACCTTTATGTCTGTGACACTAGGGGATGTATTCTCTGGATTATATTCAGATCCCCAATCTGGCAACAGCAGATTCCCCTCTTACCTCAGCTCCATGACACTGGTAACATTCCCAGAAGGGAAGATCCTCCTGATGTAGTTGAAGTCTCCAACGAAGACGCTGCCATCTGCTCCGCAGGCCAGAGCCAGGGGCGCCAGCAGCTTGTTGCCCTCCGCCTGCCCATTACAGCTGGGACAGGAGATGCTGCGGCGACGTCCGTTTCCTGGGGTAGGATGTTGAATCAATTTGTAACGAATGAACATTTAATGCCTGCTCTTTCCACAAAACAGACTCAGCAGTTGGGAGCTTATTTCATATTAATTTGATCTAGATAGGCTGTTGAACTGTTGTGGATCAAGCATTTATTTAACAATGTCAAGTCAAAGAAGTTAGTGAGAACTTTCAAAGGACTTACGCCTAGGGTTGGGTATGGTTTGGGTTTTTTTGTGATACCGATGCTAAGTTACACTTTACTTTACTTTACTATACTAACTGTGCCGCTGCCTAAAGGGTGTCTGAACCGATACTTAAAAAAAGAAAAGCACAAAACGACAGTCCGCAACATTAAAGAGCAGCTTGTTTATTGCTAAGGCCATATGGTCAACATTAATAATTCATTTAAATGTAATAACAATAACTTATTTCACCAGTGAATTGTCGTTAAACGAAAAAAAAGAAGAACCACTAGATGACAGAAGGGTTCTTAAAAACAACATTGAATACACCATTAGCTTACGAGGTGCAATTGAAGGCACCAAGTCCCATCGGTGTTGTTTCTCCAACAACTCCGACAGTGGCCATGGTGTTGCTAGTATAAGATGAGATTTATTTTGTGACTATTTAGTTAACAGACCTTTTTAGGGTTACTGAAATAAGTCACATATTTCCATTAATTGTAGCTTTATAGTGTATTCTGTTCCTTAAGTTAACAAGGGAGCTATCTAACATGTTATACCGGAAGGGTAGGGATATGATGTTGAGATGATGAAACACGTTTTGTTGAGTCTTGAGTTGTCCTACGCTTGAAGAGTCATTAAAGTGGACCAAGTTACACAGTCGAAGCGGTCTCTGTGCTCTTACTCTACCCACGGCCCGAAAGTACTTATCGACGATGAGTTAATAGTTAACGCTAACAATAACTAGAGTTACACTAGTCTACTCTGAGTCTTTAGCTACAGACTGTTGTACGTCCACATGTCAGACCGTTTAGCTTTCAGCATTTTAACCATGTTTAAGCTAGTTACCAGCTAACGATAGGCAAACGTTACCTGCTGCCAAGTGTAATGCTAACTAGCGTCAAGTGCACAGTGTTTCTGTTGCCTGTAACGTTCTGTTTTGGAGCACCAGAGAGCAGTGCAAGCATTTAAGTGGCACCGAAATGAGGCAACAAAATATGTGTTCAGTCCGGTAGATCCCAGTCAGTAAGGAGGTTTTGGTAACAACCATAATTACGCACCCAACAAGTGAAGCTCAACACTGACAGGTAAAAAGATGTGGTTACTGACAAAATGTGTCAGACCAGACGTAGGATTAGTGCGGACAAGGACTGCAGGGTATAGGGGAATGGACATTCTGAATTGTTAGAACAATGGGAATAAGTTGCAGTTCCCCTGAAGGCAACTAGATACTGTCTATCTACAGGAAATGGATGTATGGCATTGGTATACAGAGTGAGATGCAGTCTTGGTGAGTGAGTAGGCTACATTAAGGAACTACACTGGATAAAGGGAGCTGCAAATGCCAGATGTTTTTTGTATTAGTAACCCAGAAAAACAAGTCATGTTTTATATCAAGATATGTTTGCAAGTTCTTAATATCCCATGAGATTCCTGTGGCTCTAACACTTAAACCATTGGAGCAAGTCGAGCAAAATCACTGATCATTATGTAATGACACCAGCAACAACGATCACACACATGCAGGCTCAATCAAGTCAATAAAATCTGAGTCTGTATTTACCCATGATGCTGCTGATGACAGGGGGCTGCTGGGAAATGAAAATGTTCTCACCATTGCCCTTGTACAGTATACCTGGTGGAGAGAAGACATAAAGATGAGAAAATGCAGGCAGAGTAATCCTACTCTGCATGTAACGTCTGCGTTGTGATTGAGAGCTGAGGTACATCAGAGGTGAGATTTTATTAACACATCTGTCATTCCAAAATGCACTGAAATATGGCACAGACATTATCCTTTTATTATACATCAGATCTGGCCATGTCATTGGGTTCTCAATGATGGGATACAATCTTCACTTGTTGCTCGGACAATATTGCATACTTGAAAGTGAGGGTGCTGTAATGAGGGTGGAAGATGTGCGTTCATATGTGCCTTTATCTAAAGCATTTCTACAGGGAGTTCAGGTTAATGGCTAAATTCTAAAAGTTTTACTTGACTCACTTATAACACTGTGTTGATATTTTCACTGCACAAATGAACTAAACATTATGTTTAAAACTTCTCCCCCACCGCACCCTCATCCCAAAGATTGGTGGAGAGTGTCAGATAAAACCAAAAACTTCAAATGGGGGAATTCACTTACCGGTGTTGATGAGGAGGAAAGTATGTGTCTGCCCCCTATGGTGTTGTATGAACCCTGGCACCAAAGAACCCCAGGCTGTCTGTGTGTGTGTGTGTGTGTGTGTGTGTGTGTGTGTGTGTGTGTGTGTGTGTGTGTGAGAGAGAGTGTGTGTGCTGCATATATACAGCATGCAGACATATCTGTGGTATGTTTATATTGAAACACATGACGTTTCTCTTTCACCATGGGGGTCCCAGAGGATCATACAGCATGTAAGATAAAAGGAATGCAGCTGCTGTTGCTCTGTGTGTGTGTGTTTCACTTTTGAGGAAATATACAACATTAGCTGTAGTTTAATGACCATAAAACTATTAAAGTATTTAGATGTAAATCAGCTGTCAGCTAAAAGTGGTACAATGGTACAGTATTTACTTAATTTATCTTCTGTTCATTTACTTCTGTACTCATTTGCATTAACTTAAACAATGTAACCTGAGACTATGCTGATTAGAAGTGGGAATCAAGAGAATCAAGTGCTTTGGCGACATCTTTTGGTGGCACCTGAAGTGACTATGACCAGGTGAATTATCCACTACAGAGATTTCGAGATTTTGTTAAACCAGGTGGGAACCTGTATATGGCTGGAGCGCGTTTGGTCAGTGGGCTAAATTGTGGCCAAATTGTTACAGGTATAGTCAACGGTTGTGTCTAAAATGTGAATTAGATAGAGATCTGATATTAAATCTGCAATGGTCCCAGTAATATGTCTTCTTAGAGTGTAATACTCATCTAAAGTGTTATTGTCATATTTCAGTTGCCAACACACAGTGGACAGGCAGTGGCTTGCGTTCCTTTTGTTAAACAGACCTGACCTAGGATGCATCCCATGCTAATTAGTGTATGAACATACCCACTAAGGGTGCACGATTCACAAAATCTCACAATTCGATTCAATATCGATTTTTAGGCTCAAGATTCGATTCAAAATCGATTTTCAAACCAAAAACGATTCTCAATAAAAAAAACGATTCACAGTATGTAAATGTAGTTACTTTTCCCATGTGATTGCAGTAGACATACAATTAATTATTTATTTTTTTATTAAAAAAATATGAATCGATTTTTGGAATTCTATGAATCAATTTTGATTCGGTAGAGCTTGAATCGCGATACGAATGTGAATCGATTTTTTTGCACACCCCTAATACCCACAGCCTGAAATGTTGGTCTTCCTGCTTCAGCTTCCAGATCATGGTCAGGAAGTACAGGGGGTACGTTTTTTTTTACTCCACTTGGGTCTTGAGGTGCTGCAGCATTTATCCAGAGACAAACTGAAACCTACACTGTCCATTTACCTGAAAACTTTACTGCTAATTTCTTCTCTGCTCTGATTTCCAACACCCGTCTGCTCTGAGCGCATCCACCGTCACTCTCTCTCTCTTGCTCGACCACGCACTCGCTACTCACACACACTGAGCTATCCCTCTTATAACATATGCATCAAACTGTGTCAACACATAGGATTGCGCAGCCACAACAACTGTGTTAATGTGGATCAGATCACAGAGCAAAGACCTTACCAGCTAAAACACTGTGGCGCCATATTCATTTAGAAAGAGCAACTATCTGCAGAATGGAAAAAGTAGAGTCTCTGCACACTGGACACCATCTTTTAAAACATGTATCCGACTGAAAAAGACATATACGCACACAGACACACACACAGACACACACACACACACACACACACACACACACACACACACACACACACACACACACACACACTACCGGTCAAAAGTTTGGGGTCACTTAGAAATTTCCATTCCAGACAGAATACCATCTGAGATCAGTTGCATTGTTTTTTTAACTAGGGCAGCAGTTTTCAGAATACAATGTTTTCTCAGTTAGCCTTTTAAAATGATATCAGATTAGTAAACAGAATGTGTCTTTGGAACATTGGATGAATGGTTGCTGATAATGGGCAATGTAGATATTATAATCTGAAAACTGCTGCCCTGATTAAAAAAACAATGCAACTGATCTCAGCTGGTATTCTGTCTGTAATTAAGTGGAATGGAAATTTCTAAGTTACCCCAAACTTTTGACCGGTAGTGTGTATATATATATATATATATATATATATATATATATATATATATATATATACTGTATATGAATTAAAATGACAGCGGGTACAGCAGGGTACAGTAACACATTTCACCTGTAACTGCTGTTTTGCCAAAGTTTCCATGTCAGCAGGGTGAAACAGTACTATCGGATTTTGGTAGCCTTTTTCAAGCTGCTGCCTTGTCTTGTCTAATCTTTACACTGTTACTAGCTGCTGTTTTATATGGCTATGAAGATAGATACATTATAACACGTAGCACTTTTCCTGTTTTATGTAGTACTACTGCACATTGCTACACTTAATTCATTAATAATGCAGATAATAAAGAGGAGAGACAATATGAGGTGAGAGGAGGAGGAAGGGGACTTGTGAGGAGGTTAATGTGAATGAGTGGTGAAAAGAGAAAAAGAGAGGGATGCACTCGTTCTTCAAAGTGCACACATCAAAGAGGAACTTCCTGTGGTGAGCTGAATTATTAAAACTCTGCTGCCATCTTGGAAACCAGCCCACATTACGCTTCATCCATCCATCCATCCATCCATCCATCCATACATCCATCCATACATCTATCGACCAACTCTACAATTTATAAGTTCTTCAAACCCAGCATGACATATTGCTATTGGCCCTAAAATCCCATATCAGTTGGTTTCCTTCCCATTTCTATATCCCTCTCCTTCTCCTTCCCTCTATCCTCCTCTCTTTCTCTCCCTCTTTCATCTCACCCTCCATTAGTAGGTGTTGATTGATCAACCGAGGCCAAGCCAGCAGGCTTCCCCCCATGCTGTGCAGTGGTCTACACAGGCAACCAACTATTTGCCTGACGGGAAAAAAAGGATGTGTGCGTAGTGATACAGATACAGATACAGATAGAGAGAGAGAGAGAGAGAGAGAGAGAGTGAGCAAAGCTCTGTAGAAAGAGAGAGGAGCAGTGGATTCTCCTGCTGTGTTAAAAGATAGATGAATGTGTGTGTGTGTGTGTGTGTGTGTGTGTGTGTGTGTGTGTGTGAGTGTGTAAGTAAATGAGTACACTTGACCTTGATCTCAAGATCTCAAAACTCTTTTTTAATTCTTAACACATCCACGAAGGGATCCTTGGCACACTCTCAAATCTCAAAGACCAAGCGCCAAGAAGGTTAGACTGATTTGGTTCATATCTTCGAGAACAAAAATGCTAAGTATTTTAACGCCACTGTAAATATGTGTAACTATCACATGCTTGGAAAAAGAATTTGGAACATGTTTCCAGCACATGGTTCTGCTTGTGAAAGAAGAGAAGATGAAAAATAAGGAAAAAATGCACCAAAATGGTGTAATTACCGATTGGTTAGCCTGCCTATAAGATTTACGAGAGTAGGCGGCGGCAGCAGTGACAAAAAGCCGTGGCCAAATTGGACAGTTTCCAGCTGTTTCCAGCAGCCTTCAGGCTGATAAGGAAGTCACAGAAATACTCACAACCTGTTAGGTCCGATTCTGATTTATTTAACTGTTATCAGACCCATATATCAGCCTGTGCACATTCTCCAGTTCTCCAGTTTTTATTCTGACAGAGTAGCTGTCAAAATGCTCTACATGTGATCTGTTGCTGATGTTAATAAACAACAGACTGTAGATGATCAGTAATCTGAACAGATTTAGTCTCTCTGACTTCTAAACGTCACTATCAGCCACACAACATGTCTTCTGTCCAGAATAGGCCTTTAAATCAGACAAATAGCAGTTAAAATCCCTCCAATTCAAAATCAATAAAAACGTCATCATGTTGAGTCGATTCTGAACCAATCAGCTGAGAGCCAGGCGTTTCCCAGCATGCCCCTGGTTCCGCCTGGGTCTTGCAGTCGGTGGGAAGCAGCCTGCCTCTCAAACCTGCGGCCGCCTCAATCTCGTAAGGTTATCGTTGCCAACGTGTGCATGACGTCAGAGCAAGTCGGGATCAAGTCGGACACACATCTAATCGGCAAGCATTGGGCGGCGATCGCCGGTGATCGATTCTGCTCAGGCCTGGCTCATCTCGAACGAGCCTACTGACTGCTGATTCAACAAGGTGAATCGGCTGAGCAGCTGCTGATGAGTGCAGACTAGAGCCAGCTGTGCTGCAAAGCCTTCAGGTGTGGCCAGCCAAACATGGCCCGAAAGTGTATTGAATGAGAATTTGTGTATTTGTGTTAACTGTACAATTTTTACATAACCAATCACAAATGTTGTTTATTGAACAGTGGTTTCTTAACACTAGAACCGCCATAGCCCACACTATTTAACGTTGGGATTAAAAAAAATTATTCCGTAATTTTTTTAATTGCTATGTTTCCCTCCTGCCTTGACTTTTGCTAAATACCTATTCTGCACATTCATATATGGTCATAATGATGCAATAACAGGGTTTTGGTGTTGTTTTTCACAAAAACAAGCCCCCTTCAGTTGCCAGGAGCAGCGCCGAATAACGGTGGTACTCTCCTCCGCAGCAGAACGGACACATTTGCGTGATGGCCGTACAGCGCATTGGGACAATGGATGGAACAGAAATGAAAGCGAAACTAACAAACATGGCCCGAAAGTGCCCAGAACAGCTAACGGTTGACTTGGTGTTTTAGGGCTCTAACATACACAAACACACTCATGCACATACACACCGAATAAACATTGTCATCCTCATTGGCTAATTTCATCAAGAAAAAATTGTTTTCTCAATTCCCAAACCGAGGAGTTAGGACCTCCACATGGGGTTACTAAAGCAGGAAATAAATTCATAATGCTTACGTACATTTATTTTTTAGACATTTCCCTAATCTCTACTTCAAATGAAATAGTTGAATAAGAGAAAACAGATCACAACTGGTGAGACATGCTGCTTGTGACAAGAGGTCACAAGTTGATGTTGCTTTGTATTAAGGATTCATGAACAAAAAAGGAGGGAAATGCTGCATATTAAGACATTAGTAGATTCCCTTTTTTTGCAGGAAACTAAACTAACTAAACTTCACTCTCCAACAGATATAATCTTCTGACACTGTGGCGGTCTGAACTAGGAGAAGAAGACTGGCTCTTGTGAAGCCAAGGCTGACCTTTAGTAATTATAATAACTAAATATAATATTTATATATTGACATATATATTGACATATTGACATACTGACAGGTTATAATAACCTGTCAGCATGGGTGAGAGAAATGCATAGAAACTTTATTAGAGGGAGCAGGTGTGATATTGAGTCAATTACCGGCTTCCAGGTTACTTTGAAAAAAAAGTGACTGTTTCTGCGTATACTTCTCAGTAGATGTAAGGCAAGTGTAGATACATTGCTGATGTGATAGGTTGTATTTTCTTTTATATTGGATATTATTTTACCTGCAATTATTCATACTCTTTTTTTAACTTCTTTTTAGTTTTGTTTGTAGGTTTATTATAAAATAACTCAACTAAAAGCACTTAAATTTAGGATTTGTATCATGACAATGGTTAGAAAAAAGCCCACAAAAACGTGGTTAAAGTCCAGTTATTTTGATTTGATGTCCTGGAAACTAGCAACACGTTCTCATGTTCTCTGGGGCAAAGCAGAAAGCAGTAGAGCACCCTGACTGTAGCTGAGCTGCTTAGTGTCTGAATAATAGAGTGCAGCGCTTTAGTGGGCAGTTTCACACTCCCCAAGTCTCTCTCTGTCTCACACACACACACACACGCATGCACACGCACACGCACACACACACACACACACACACAAACACAAGGAAGCAGACCCTCTGCCCCTGAAACCCCTCCACACAAACACACTCACTCTCTTTCATCCAGCCTTATCTGAGTTGTTCAGCAGTGCTCACTACACAGTGCTCACAGATCACACAACACCAGGTGTGTGCGTGTGTGTGTGTGTGTGTGTGTGTGGTGTGGAAATGCTTCCAAATCCAGTGTGTCTCTTTTCCTACATTTTTCTCTTTCCTCTATTCATGTATTTTTTAAGGACAAAACATACAATAAATGTTTGTGTAACAGTGTTTCCTCTATGTTGATTTGGAAATGGCGGCCCGCCACACCAAAATATCTGCCGCCACGGTATCAGAAATAGGGCAGACGCACAATGTAGTTGTGGTTGACTTTTAAAATGATTGTTCGGACAGACCTGCCCCCACTACTAAAAAAAAAATCCTAAAGGAAACACTGGTGTAAGCCAAATCATTAGTTTATGTTGTTCAATAAGAATCAGCACTCCCAATGATTTGACAGCTATGCCAGCAAGAACAAAGATCAAACTGAAAATCCAAATTTGTGAAGTGCCATAAATTACAAACTCATAGGCTTCCTCATTCCAACAGTAAGGGGCTTTATAAGAGGTTCTGCTGCTGACTGAAAAGAATCGGAACAATGTTCTGACTCATCACTCCTCCCCTATAGGGCTACGTAACATCCTCCATGGGACGTTGATTGGTGTTTACAAGCTGAAAATGATAGATTTGATTTAACATTTGCAGAAATAATGGCTTAGCAGCATACAGTACTAGTGTATAGTCTAAGCAGAGATTGATTTAACATTGACTTCTATTTTTCATAGGGAAGATGGACAGGAAGGAGTGTTTGCATGTCCAATGCCATGTACCATACTTATCACATCCAGAAAAATGAGGGGTCCCAAAGAGTCTTTGGTTACTATATATATATATATATATATATATATATATATATATATATATAAAACCAAAAAATGTGAAGGAACGAATGATTCAGTAAACAAATGCAAATCGATAAAAAGAGAATAGGATGCCTCGCTGTCATATTTATCTAAAGATAACAACTGACATTTGTGTATGAGACATTCAGTAAATAGGACAGTAGCTGGTCTTTGAAAACATGACAACACAGAACAGGAAACAATGAAATCCCTGCCAGACGTCAACGCTCACTGTACAGGCATGATATCTCCACATACATAACACATCGTCCGATCCACATCATTAGCAGAGCTACAAGACAAACTACAAAGACAACACGAGTGTTTGATGGTCTCCCTCTCTCTCTCTCTCTTTCAAACGAACTATGAGGACAAGATTATTCTATGTCCATATGGTATGTTTTAATCCCAAAAGGATAAACACATTGTGCATTGCAGCACTGTCCCTTCAAGACACAAAATCACACCCACAGAGACCAGTATGAATATAGACCAAAAAAACAACACAAATCACACCTGCATTTTAAACACACACACACACACACACACACACACACACACACACTGAATCGGGTGACAAGGTGTTGAAAACCCAAGAGGACTGCAGGGAGAGAGGGATGAATAGCAATGTGATGGATGGGGTGACATATAGAGGACAGCGAGGAGGAGGAGGAGGAGGAGGAGTTTATAAAGTCAAAGTGCCTGTAAAGCTGCAAAATGCATTTTCTAAATATGTATCTACTCTTATATGAACCAGTTGTTGAAAGGTGGACTATCTGAATGGAAGTGAATCTCTCTTCAGATAGAAGCGACAGCACTGGAGTTACAGTAATGCATCCTTTACTAACCAGTAGATTATACCACGACATTACTGTAAGAACGTGTATTTATACACAGGGGTTACTGCCAAAGCACATTTTACCAAACATTATACCTCTGCCTCTCACAAGCTTGGAGGAAATGAATATTAGTGTATTGAATGAGAATTTGTGTATTTGTGTTAACTGTACAATTTTTACATAACCAATCACAAATGTTGTTTATTGAACAGTGGTTTCTTAACACTAGAACCGCCATAGCCCACACTATTTAACGTTGGGATTAAAAAAATTATTCCGTAATTTTTTTAATTGCTAAGTTTCCCTCCTGCCTTGACTTTTGCTAAATACCTATTCTGCACATTCATATATGGTCATAATGATGCAATAACAGGGTTTTGGTGTTGTTTTTCACAAAAACAAGCCCCCTTCAGTTGCCAGGAGCAGCGCCGAATAACGGTGGTACTCTCCTATAATGAATAATGTCAATCAATTATTGTAATGCTATAATGTATGTTATTTTAACATCTTGAATTTTCATTTTCACAATAAAAACTAATGAGAAGCATAGTTACTATATTTACTTTGGGTAACACTTTTTAATAACCATCACTAATACATTTTATAATAATTATTTTTTTTTTTACAATTTAATTTATACTCTTTTATTGATCCCCGATGGGGAAATTACAATGTTATACTCTGTTTGTTAGAACACACTTCCATTATTTTACTTTCTTTTTACTGGCTTCCATAGAGGGATATGACAAAAGAAGTCAGGTAACCAATTTTCTACAAAAAGTAATGGGCATGCTATTTTACGACAAAATTGACACCTCACTTTTCTTTGACCTAGACATTGAACAAAATAAAAGTTTTTTTAATAGGTGTAAGTTTGCGTTTTTGATTCCAGTTTATTTTTTTATTTTGTTTTTAGGGTATTCTTACAGTTAAATTAAATTAAATTCTGGAAATAGCCAATTTTTCACAAAGTGCAGTGTTATCAGCACTGAGTGGACCAAGAGTGTACATGTACTTTATTTATAGACCAAGTTTGCAGCCGTTATTGATCACGAACAGAAATACACAAAACTCTAACTGTATGTGTAGTGCTAGGAACTTCATTTGAAGAACGACTTCATGTTTTAACAATGAAAACAGTTTTAACAAAGTGGAGCTGTCACTAAACACAAATATCCAAGTCCATCAGCAGTACTAATGTCAAAATAAATAAATAACTGTTGTCTGTCCACCGAGAGGTTTTTATTAAAGACTGACATGTAAGAACTGACCTGAGAGCAGCTTTATAAAGGCACTGAATGGCATCTGGTTGCTGAGCTTCGATGTTACAATGAGCCTTTGTGGAAGTGTTTAACCCTTGGATTGTCCTCGGGTCAGATTTGACCCTTTTTCAACGTTTTTTTATATCATAAATATCGGTTTCTTTCAACCAAATTGCCCAAAAACAACATTGATGTGCGTTGTATTTCGCAGGTAAAATTCAATGATTACTTCCATTGAATTTTGACCTCTGGGTGTTTTATTCAAATATAAGCATTTGAATATTTTTTTTTAAATGGTTTCAAAACAGCATCCTGACTAAACTTTGACATAACCCAGTCTGTGATTCACTTGACATCCTTTGATCTACCCTTTGAACTATTAGTCTAAAGATTTCATAGTTTCTAATTTCGTAGTCATATACATAATGTTTACTGACCAGGGATAAAATAAAAAATTTAGAAAAGCATTGAAAAAAGTGACAAAAACATTTACAAAAACAATCAAAAGCATCGAAGAAAGCTACAAAAATGTCGGGGAAAGAAAGCGCAAAAAACTGTTTTCAAAAAAAACATTTTCAATTTAGACCCGGAAGGACAACAAGTTTATTATCGACGCGAATGAAAACAGAAGGGTTAAAGATCTTGGCTACTAACAGTGTGGCAACTTATTGTCACTTACTAATATGTGCATAAATTATGAAAACAAAGGTTTCCCTTTTGTTCAGTTTTTTATTTTTATTTTTTTACATTATAGTCTTATTTAAGTTTTTAAGTTCATTTGATATGCAACTTTTTATTTTTATTTTCTGGCCATCACTTTAAGATAAGGGATATGCATTTAGTTTTTGTGCTTGTTCTTGTTAACAATAATTACACCAAAATAAAACACATCTTCAAATCACAGCCCTGACAGAGACAGTGGTGGTGGGATGCTGTGCTGACAGTTCCAATTTTTTTTAGAAAGAAAAGTAGTCAAACTAATTAGTGAAAAGAGTTTCTAGTTTTTGTGGCAAAGGCAAAGTAAGTCATTACTTAAGATCAAGTGGTACATCAAGGGTTACATTCCAGCATGTTGGAGAAGTGTCAAGAATCCAGAAAGCCTGTTTTCCCACTCAAACAGTTAATCTGATGTACCTTCAAGCAGGAATGTATAATATTTAGTCAACATATATCAACCCTTAGGTTTCATTGCATTATCTTAATATAATAATAATAATAATAATAATAATAGTAATAGTCTGTTAAGGAAATGAATACAATAATAAAGGCAGATAAGATGATGATACACACACAAGAACAAGCAAAGCAAGCAAAGAGAGGAGAGATGACAGGAAGGAGAAACGGATAAAGGTCTGACTGTAGGAGATGAGAAAGCCAAATTGTGCCTGAGTGTGTGTAAGAGGGAAAAGGGAGAGAGAGAGAGAGAGAGAGAGAGAGAGAGAGAGAGAGATGAAAGGCTGGCAGAAATACCACTGGGCAGCTGGAACAAATCCAACGCCAACGAGGAACTCTCTCACACACGCGCGCGCACACACACACACACACACACACACACACACACACACACACACACACACACACACACACACACACACACACACACACACACACACACTCCTAAATTCTTTTCATCCGCTCCGTCGACCAAAGCCTGCATGACAAAAATCGCTTTGACAAGAGATAAAGATACTTTTAAACTGCTATTAAGTTTGTCCTATTCTTCGACAGATAATTAGCCAGTTAATGATGTGACGAGAGAGAGAGAGAGAGAGAGAGAGAGAGAGAGAGAGAGAGAGAGGGGCTATGTTTTGTATTTTTTGCTTGTTCGCTTACAAGTAGAACACCTTAGCTGTCACATATAAACTTGGAATTAAAATATTACTGTAGTGTAGGGAAATTAAGAAATGTTTTATGCAGTATTATGTTTCATCTTCTTGCAGTCTGCACATTATGTGTGTGAACATGGAGATGTAGCTGCAGTATGATAGTGCGCGTTATGGTTCTTTGTCATGTGATGGCACCTACCGTTTTGTACATCCAGGATGTGATGTTTATCCAGCGTCCATCCTCCCATGTTGGAAGCATCCAGCTCGTAGCCTTGCAGAGTGGCCGTTCTCTTCTCCCACAGGATGAGGTCCAGGCAGGACTCGTATTCAAACCCCACCGACACTATTACAGACACACACAGGCAAGGCCAGTTAGTCAACTATTTCCTTTGACTGTGCTCGTGTTCAAACAAAACCAAATGGGAAAGTTGCTGTGATTCAGGCCAGAGCAAACAATAGAGTTAATCTCTGTGTGAGGTACAACACTGTAACATCAAGGGTGGAACACTTGTCAAATCAACGCATGCACACAACACACATTGTGTGTGCTCTGCCAAGCGCATTTTCTGCTATAACCATTGTCTGAATTGGCAGCCACAAGAGCTGTGTGTGTAGTCAATTTAGAAGAAACAAACATCTTCAGGGGGAAGAGAGAAGGAAAGGGCGGTAAAAGACGGGAGGGATGGATGTTTGTAAATCTGCCACACAGAATGTAGCTTATGCTACAACTATATTTTGCAGTAATACAGAGGTGATAGTACAAACATGTACAACATTTTAGTTGTGTAAGAATGTCATGATAGGTGAATTGGTTACTAAATATTAACTGGGTAATTATGTGGCATTACATATAGAATTAGCAAATATCACATTAGCAAGTAATGAGTTGATGGGTTGATGAGTTGAAAGGCTGGTGCGTTCCGCTCTGAAATAAGTTAATTGATGCAACGCATGAAGTTCACTGATGTGACGCGAATGCGTATAAAGTCAATGGTAAGACGCAGGTGAGCGCCAATAGAGGGAACTGAGCAGTTGCCCCCTGATGAGTTCAACTTTAACATTTGTGTCCCAGCTCTGATGTTAACAGTTGCCAGACATGGACCCCAAAAATGATTGTGGTTACGCTACCTTAATAGAGCTTATAAGCACCAATTTCAGAAGTGTTACAAAACAAAGCAGTAAATCGTCTTTATGTTCAACCCATGAAGCCGGGCTACCATAAGTAATAACTCACAGAGGAGTATGTCTGCTGGACTTGTCCCTCATAAAGGTGGCAGAGAGGGGTTAGCATACCCATTATGTCCAAGCCATTTCCCTGTCACAGCCTTTCTGCAGAACCTAGTTGAACTTAGCTGTAGCTGTGTGCAGCTTTGTGCACAGTATCAGTTGTCAAACTTTGATGGTGAGTGCAGACCAGTCATTTTGTGTTGAATTGGTGCAATTTATTATTGTATACAGTTCATTTTCTCTCCATCTGTGTCATATGATTCCCAAAGTGTCTTATTACCTCCACCTCTGGGTTACAGAAAGGGTTACAGGTAGAGTGATCCGGTAACATAATGGTTCAGACATATTCTCCTGATTTCACTGTAAAATTGAAGCCAGAAATATCTCAATTCATGAAAGTCATATTGTCTACAATTAGTCATCTGTCTACAGGAATAGGAACAGAACCAAGAAAAAAATGTATTAGTAAATAACTAAATGGATCCAGAAATGCAAAGTTCAATGCCAACAGCTGTTTTAACAACATTACCTGCAGCTAGGAAAGACGCCAACCTCCAGTATAACAGTGTGATATTGTTGCTTTTTACATGTATGCACAGTGTTGAAATTAATCATGGCATCGATGCATCGCAATGTGGACTTGGACGATTCTGCATCGATGCAGTGACAGACCATAATCGATTATTGTCTGCTGATGGTGCTTGTTGATTTTCCGCTTTTTTGGTTTTACCTTTTGTCTGCTGTCTGCTGTGTTCAGACTCCACTACATTCAGGACGTGTCTTTTTTAAGAGCAGATACAATAAAAAGGTGATTTCATATATATTTGACTGCTTGAATTTGTTGATGAAAACCACGTGTAGGATGTTTGTATATTAATAATGAGAAGGGGATGCATCGTGATATTGAATCGATTCAAATCGTTGACTGGATAATCGTAATTGAATCGAATCGTGAGACCAGTGAAGAGTCACACCCCTAATGAGGCGACTACGATGCAAGAAGCATTGATATTCCACTGCAAAAAGTTAGCATAATTTCTATAATATATAGCATGATATCTAAAATTGTCTTTACACATAAAATGTAGGGCTTCCCATGACGATAATTTCGATAATTTATTTCTGTTGATAGGCCTACTTTCTCCTTAAAAACATACTATTGCGTGTGCAGGGTCCGAAATTAACAATCGCCAGTCACCAAATGGGGGGGCGGGCCGACACACACACACACAGATAGAAAAATATATACAGTATATCTTCAAAGCTTCTTGTCATGGCTGTTGGTCGTGCTGCCAGCCTTATTTCCCATCCTGATATACGGTATTGCCTCCACTGCTCAAGCGCTTCATTGCATCTTGCAGCCTTAACTTCTGACAACACAAACATCAGATGCTTCAAATGAACGCAGACACATGGCAAGTTTATCAGAGGATTAATGATTCACACTGGTAGCTGTGCAGTCCAACAACAGCCTTCCTCAGTACTGCTGTCACTGAGCAGATGCAACTTGATTATGAAGGGGGGGCAGATTATCCTAGGAGGTCCAGGGATTCAAACCAGTGACCTTCTGGTCACAACACCACTCAACCTCCAGGCTTCTTTCATATTAAAAAAACAGCACAAAGCGAGTTAATTGTAAAATCATTAGGGAAACCAGCGTTTTTATTGCATTTCCATTGTGCGTTGTAAAAGCAAAGCTGGTATACTCGTCTACAAAGCTCTTTTCACATGAACGTGCTGCAGATCACACATTACAGCAATTTAGCTTGGTTTCTCATCACCTTTAGGATTAAAATGTTTACTCTCGACATAGAAGGCATTACATGGTCAGGCCCCTCTGTGTTTACATCATTTTTTATGCCCCCGAGAAATGAGAGGAGCCTCAGGTTCTCAGAGCAGGAACCTCTGGCAGGGTCACATTTTTAAAAGGTTTATGTTATTTTCTATTAGCAGCAAACTCACCAACTGCCTCAGATAGTCCATAGACGGGTTGGCCATAGGCGTCTGTCTTGTCCCAGATAAAGGTGTAGGATAGATTTGGTTGGGCAGGGAACCATTTCTGGAAAAGTCGACCCACCACCGCCACCATCAGGTGAACCTGGAGAAACAGCACCAGACACAAAGGTCACGTAATGGTAGTTCAGGTTAGGGTTTCACTAGTCTCGCATTGCCAGACCTTCCTCCACAGCGCTGCAGAGGAAGGTCTGGATAGTCCACACAGCATTCCTGGATGGGAGAAAAACGTGCTCTGGTTTATTGACATTTCTTTAAACCAATCACAATCGTCTTGGGCGGTGCTAAGCGCCACGGTGCCTCTGCAAAATAGCCTCGGGAAGGAACTTATTTTGGTGGAACGTGTACATTCAAAAGTAGTTTTAGTGGTGCAACAGAAAACTCAGATTGGACAGATAGTCTAGCTAGCTGTCTGGCTTTACCCTGCAGAGATCTGAGGAGCAGTTAACCATAGTACTCAGAAATCCACCGGAGGTTAGAACGCCAACACAAAGAAAGCGGAAGGTAATGTCCAGAGAGAGTGACATCCAGCAAAATTTCCGGCAGCACTTTAGTAATCCCGGAAGTGGAGCATCGTGGATATAGACTAGGGTTTCATTGATAGAGGCAGTGATGCTGATTAGTTGATGCTGTCAATGGTCAGCTTTCTGAATTGGTGTGCTGTATCATATCATAGTGTTTTTGAGGAACTATTATATATATATATATATATATATATATATATATATATATATATATATATATATATATATATATATATATAATGCTAAGCATAAGTGAATACACCCATGCTAAAGTTGACTAAAAAGAGGAATAAAAAATATAATCTTTTGGAAATTGATCTTAATGCCTTAATTAAAAAAAGGAGGAAAAATCCAACCTTTAAGGACACCAGTGTTCTTTGTGAATGAATAATGTATCCTAAATAAATAAATGTTCTTCCTTAAAATACAGGGGACATAAGTCAGTACACCCCTATGTTAAATCCCCATAGAGACAGGCAGATTTTTATTTTTAAAGGCCAGTTATTTCATGGATCCAGGATACTATGCATCTCTTAGTCAACTTTAGCATGGGTGTATTCACTTATGCTTAGCACTGGTATATATATATATATATATATATATATATATATATATATATCATGTAACATATCTCACCTTCATCAGGTTGAAAGGTATGGATGACTGTGTCATGGTGACTTTGAGGACCGGTTTATATCCCGCAGCTCTGGAGCTCAGGTAGATCAGGTTTAGATCGCTGCCTGGTATTGAGGTTTCTTCTTGTAAAACCTGCAGAGGGATAAAATAACACAGAAAGCACATCAGCACCTAACACTATTTCCCTGCCTCAAGTGGTATCTGAAGCATGGTATTTGAAGGGAATGGACTGCTAATTGGCACACAGCTTTACTTGGCCGCTGGCAGTGTTTACAGTGAGAATGCTCAGAAGAGATGAAACCATCTGGGGCCATGACAGGTGTGCATATTTAAGACCATGGCTACTGTCCCTCTTAATACAGTGACATGCATGTGCTAGAGATGGGTGATATATTTATAAATAAAATGTTTAAGAATTGATGTATTGGCTTTAAAAAACTATTTGTCTAATCAGAACCATAAAGAGCCCCCCAATATCCCCTTTTATATTTACTTCTCAAGCAGTACTCAGAATTTATCCAAAAAGGTGCCAGTACCCTAATTGACCCTTCGCTAAGCCACGCCCGAAAAACAGGCCAATCGTGGCTTAGCAACCGTAACTAGGCGCGGGAGGTCTGTCAAGCTTTCGAGCGAGAGAAACACCGTACGCCGAAGCGTTGTGCAAATCCGATACCCGCTATCCTAAAAGTTTGGACAGGGTGTTGGAATTGAATCCCTTCCTGAAACCTAAATCCCAAGGGGAGAAAGGCCGGGCGTGGATCAAGCAGTGTGGGAGGCCCCATTCACAACTAGCTAAATGTCGACAGTATTAACAAAAACACATACTACGTTTGCTCCAAGGCAAGAACATGCTAATGTTAGCTAGCTAACTAACTCAGCACAGCATTGCTTGGAAATAATGACGGTCCTTTGCTCGTAATGCATATATATGAACGTCAAATAAAGGACAATTCCGGCGCAAAACGAACCTAGGGGTTAAATAACAGATGTGTATCCACTCGATCGCTCTCTGGGACATGTTTTCATGCTAATCGAATGTGTTTGGAGCTTGAAAGAAGCTAGCGCAGACTGCTGATTAGCTTACAACGCTAGTATTCGGTGCACAGGGAAAGTAAAAACAAATCGCTATTTATACCACTAAAAAGGCTCAAAATATCACCACACTTCAACGGTAACATAATGAGGGTCCCTAAATGTTTTCGTGGATATATCCCTCGAATGCATAGTGCAGTCCCTTTTGTCTTGCTCTCTCAGATATTTCACCTGTTCGCCAAAAATTACTAATTATCTCCTTGGGATTGTCTGACACTGGTGCGTACATACAGGGGGCATAAGTAGACACCCTTATGTTAAATTCCCATAGAGGCAGGCAGATTTTTATTTTTAAAGGCCAGTTATTTCATGGATCCAGGATACTATGCATCCTGATAAAGTGCCCTTGGCCTTTGGAATTAAAATAGCCCCACATCATCACATACCCTTCACCATCTCTAGAGATTGGCATGGTTTTATTTCAGTTAGCCTAATAGCTGGTTTGATTTGCACTGAGAGATGATCATATGGAAAGTACCCCAAGTCAGCGTATGAGGCGGCTCACGTTATTGCATGACCTATAGGCTTTAGCTTCAATTTTGATGAAATTATTCTCTAATTGGTTGCATATTATGTCGTGGATATATCCCTCGAATGCATACTGCAGTCCCTTTTGTCCAGTGTCAGACAGTCCCAAGGAGATAATTAGTAATTTTTGGTGAACAGGTGAAACCAAAAATTACTAATTATCTCCTTGGGATTGTCTGACACTGGTGCGTAAATACAGGGGGCATAAGTAGACACCCCTATGTTAAATTCCCATAGAGGCCTGTGCGTAGGTACTGTAATAGACGTGCCAGGCACGAAAGCTTGTCAGGCGTAGCAACAGTAACTAAAGAGGGTGGGGCTTAGTGAAGGGTCAATTCAGCAGTTGCTTGACACGATCAGCGCATGTGTCTTGGGTATTCATATATAGCCGGTTTTGGTATAAATATCAGCCTATTAATAATACTGTCAGCCTGTGAACTGTGATGGGTGTCTAACTAGACAGTTTGAGTAATCATTTTAATGTTCACCTTCTTCTTTTCCAAATTGGCTAACCTGTGGGTATGTTTACAACATTGCTGATCACCTATGCTTGTGTTTTGTGCCCTGCCACACTTCTTTTTTAGCGATGTCTCTGTACTCCAAAAGCTCAGCAGTTAATCCCTTGAGTGCATTATTGTGCATCATTATTACCCATAGAAATGGTGGCTTTAACTACTGTGCAGTCCTGTAATGCCAAGGAAGTTCTATGATATAACTGAACACAAAATTGCAGTGACAATTGGTGGCACCATTGCATCAGAGTAACAAAGTCCTGTGTTTAAGTGCTTGTCCTGTATTTTTATTTCTAATTTTAATTTCCCCCCTGATGCTCTGCCCTTCTCTCCTACCACCATCCCAGTGCCATGCACATCTGGGATTACATTTCACTGGAAATGTGCCTTGTACGATTTCATGTGACAAATAAAACTGATTCTTTGAAGGTGTGCTTATTTCACTGATGGTATAAATTGCAACACTTGGTTTAAAAAGTTCGATCATTTTAGATATCTTATATGTACAAAAGAGTCAGAGGTTGAGAACATAAGTAAGAACTTTGATGAAGAGGTGGACTCCAAAAAAAAAAGGAGATTGGCAAATTTAAGAAAAAAAACATAGCTCCTCAGGGAATAATACATCTAGACTGTTCCTGTGTTATATTTTTTCAACTGCACTATTGCCTTTTCATTAGCTGAGCATTTAGTGTTCATTACAGATCCATTACATCCCCTTTAAGACTGCCCTTTTCCCTGCCCTCCTCGCTAATGGACTCAGCTCCACCAAAAGCTAAGTAGCAGCTTTCCATTCATTTGCTTTTGATCTACACACACACACACACACACACACACACGCACGCACACACTCTGCGTCACACATGCTGTCCTTCGTGCACACACTCTTTCACCTTAATCGCAGATAATCAGGCACATGCTCACATGCTTGTCAAATAAAAAATAATAATGGGGCGCTGGTTCAGGGTTGTAAAAATATAAAAACACACATGGAGTTCTGTCATCTGTTTCATTTCCTCTGCAGACTGTTTAAAGCAATGTGACGATAAAGAACCACACAAATGTGCTATTAAGCTTTTTGGAAATTAGAGGCAGGACACTGGGTGGGGCTCTGTGTGTGTGTGTGTGTGTGTGTGTGTGTGTGTGTGTACCACTCCAGAGCCACAGTTCCTCAGCTGTGGTAATGGTGTGTGTGTGTTAGTATGTGTGAGTGAGTTTGTGCGTGTGTGTGTGTGTGTGTGTTTGACAGGAGCAAACCTGTTACTGTAAATGTGTTAGCATTTAGCAGTTTCTTTGACAGTTTTCCTTCATAGCAAAAGAGAGTAAACAACTAAGATTATTTTTAATTTATTTTTAAACTTCAAACTTTAGTGCAAAATGAACATAACGTTAAAGGATCAGATCGTCAAGCGTTGTCCAAATGAAGTAAATATTGCCATGACGTAGTTCAGCTGCTGGTTTTTCGTCATCCCAATAAAGACAGAAAGATATAAGATAGACATTTTTATATCGTTTAGAAGATTTATACTGTCAAATCGCCCACATCGTCAACAATACGTATGTATCGTGTATATGTATTGTTGATCATCTTTTATCATTGTGTGTTGTAACCTGAGCTTCTCTGTTCTTTGCTTTGGTAGCCGGGCTGGCTGCGCGTGCATGTTAGTGCATGTGAGTAAAAACAGTTGCTATTTACTCCTCTTTGGTATTTATTACCTCTGTTTCAGGTATGATGGGTCCATCCTTCGTTGAAGCTTTGTAAAACGTAGACAGAGGAGAAGCAACAATGACAGGACTGGGTCTGATGAAACCACTCAGGTCACAGCTAGGAATGTCATTCTCCTCCTGAAACAGCCAGACATAACGTGTGCCAGTTAGTCTTTTCATTCACCGAGGCATCAATTCATTGAAACAATGAGTCCATTAGTCACTCGCTTAGTCAGTCAGTGTCAGTCTGATAGCGTATACGTCATGAAAAGAATAGGAATGTCACCCTGCTCCATGTGGTAATCAAATCATTATGTCAGTAACAAATTCAACAACTGCGTGATCAGTCAGTGGAAAAGAACAAAAAAAAGTCAAAAGACGAAAGCTTCAAGATGGCATTTAAAGCAACTGGAACATACACACGTGTAGTTTCTGTCAGGCAGACATCAGTCCATGACCCCGTGATGACAGACAAATATCTAGACAGACAGCAGTGACACCGCTCACCTTCTTCATAACCATTGTGTCCATCACATAGAAGACGTTCCATGGCACCCACACAGTTCTGTACTGAGTGAGGAATGGAGCACGCTCAAAACTCAGTGTTAGCGATGCCCCGCCATTTGCCAGGAGATCGAACCTGCAGCACGTCAGTGACAAACATGCAAAAAAAGATGTACTGTAAGTGCTAGTTTGTATACTGACGCTGCATATCATTCCATATCGTCATGGCACTTATCATGCATAAATATATGCAACTCACCAAAAAGCAAACTTACAGTTAACCTTCTTTATATTTTTGGCATTACATATATATTTTTTGTTTTGATTTTAGATTTCTATTCTATTGATATTTTTATACTCGCAGCTTTATTGATATAATATATTTGTTGTCTTTCCTACTTTGTACTGCAACTGCTGCTCAACAATTTCCAATCGGATTAATAATGGTCTATCTTCTATATTTTATTCATGTTGTTAAGTGTGTGTCTTTGCACGTCTTTTGGTTTTCTGTGTTTCTGTGTGTGTGTGTGTGTGTGTGTGTATGTGTGTGTGTGTGTGTGTGTGTTCTGCAGTGATTGATGCATTCTTTTGAATTCAATGCATTTCCAATGCAAGAGTCTTATTCCACTCCTGCACACAATCACACCTCTTCAGCTGAAGTGCTTTAGATTGAAGATAGAGCTTGGAGTGGATAGGAGGGAGGGGGAGAGAGGGTGGTGTGTGGGGGGCGGGGGGGTATATACAGTATATGTGATTTAACAGCTCTCCCTTTGTTTTCAAGACAGTGTTTGTTCAACAGAACTGGCTTTTCATCAAATGTTTTATGCAAGTATCTGTCAAGTATAACACTTGAAATGATAAAGGCGCGTGCAGATGACAATGTAGTACAAGATGTAAACCATACTTCGGTGTTTCATTTATGTCTTGTTTGCTTTTAAATTGGTTTTCCCACAAACTCAATAAAATATGTCAATGTTGTATAAGGGAGGTCTTGCTACAAAATATTTGTGGAGTTCATCACAGACAATAGACGCTCTACTAAAATTATAATTCTTGATTTATTATTTTGTCATTATTTTCAGGATAATTTAGGCTACTCAGAAATGTCATCACTTGGCATGTCAGTGGTACTGTAGGCTACTTACTTAACTTTTACGCAGTTTGATTTAGTTCTGTATGTCCACAGGACATGGATGGCTAGAGAAGAGTGCCAGTGTTGTAGAGATATAAGTACCATGTTGTGTTACAAGGGTCTTATTTTCTCTGTTTTTAAAGCAGATTTATAGTTATGGTTTCTTTTCACAATGGACATTGGGAAGAGTGAGGTGCGCTGATTCCAGTAGTCTGTGTATTTTGATTGTGACAATGGGAAAGAGGGGTACAATTTATGCTACAAACTGTGTCCAATGTTCATTTAATCACTACACTGAAACAGGTCCAGGATCCTTTATTGAGGCAGTGGCTTTACTTCACCTGTGGGACCAGAGGAACTGCACTGAAAGGGGAGGAATCAAACACTAACTAACCTGATATAAATACATATAATTCAATTCACTACAATTTTTTTTTTTTTACAGTGTCAAACCATAAAAGAAGTCGTCTCAAATCTTTACAGATAGAGTAGGTATAGAATAGAGCACTGCGTCGGACTGTTTTCTTAATCCCGCTCCTGAATAGAAAATAGCTTTATAGCATTTGGTGCGACAGCGGCAAGGAAAAACTTCCTTTTAACAGGCAGAAACCTCGGGCAGAATAGAATCAAATTATTCAATATGAACAGTTCAGAATCAGAACAGTTACTGCTAGTCTCTGGCAGCTCTCACACACATTGTTCCATCAATTCCATTTCTCAAGTTAATTCTGTTAATTAAGAAGGCATATCTACTGTCCTTTGATAAATAAAGGGTCAGGTGTAACAATTTTGGGGAACGATGCAAGGTACATATTAAAACAGGTTGCAAATATTGTATATACACATAAATAATAAACAAGTACACACATGCCATCCTTGCGTGTTACAGTGTTTCCGTGTTCAGCATAGTCGACAAACGTCACGTTGACTCCAATCAGAGGTGTCCCGTCCGCTGTCAACACCTGACCTCGAATTATCGACACCAAGCTGGAGAGAGAGAGAGAGAGAGATATGGTAGACAGAGGTGAGACACGGGATGGCACCCCCCCTGAAATTTGGCTGACTGTTCTGCCAATCTTCCCAGCCTTTGTCACATGACCAATTCATGTTTCCATGATAACTATCCAAAATTCTGATACCATGGAACCAGCCTATAGAAAATAGGTATTGTATTCGGATAGACAATTTGTTTAAAATGAAAAAAGTGAAACTAATAATGAATGTGGTGTTTTATTTAGCAGAATTGCATTGTGTTGTTCTATCATATCCAATATTTCCTATATTTCTAAGCAGTTTTTCTATGCTGTATTCTGATACAATGTGTACAATCCTTTTGTGTCTTATAATTTAAGTTATTTTGTTTATTCTTTTGTATGTTGTTCTAAATTAAATGAATTGGTAAAGCTGCACTGTGCATCATTTACAATAGAAGCTACCTTATATTTACTGTAATTAATTGAGAAAAGTGAGCCATCATGGACACAAAATACCCCCTATCTTTGACAGTCCCTGTGGTTGGGCAAAACAAGTGCTGGAAAACTGTCTTGGGCCAGACATACAATAATACCCTCACACACTTCCACACAGAGAGACTCTGGTGCCTTTCTTATCATCAGAGTGCAGTGAGGCATCACTTGAAACAACAACTGCGGTGGTAACTGCTGAGCTGTGGGAGCGGGGGAGCACTGTAGTGGGACACTGATGTTACTAGGGCACTCACAGCATGCCTGCACATCCTCGCCACACTACATTGCAGTTTTACACCAGTGCTTTCAGGAGCCACATTCAAGTGAACTTGATGATGTTGTCCATTGGAATTACTCTGTTATTCTCCTTTTTATTATTATGTAATCTTATGTAGCCTAATCTTTAATGTTTAGAAATAAAGCAACTCATTAGAAAAAAAAATACAGTCCTGGCATTTACCAGCCACTGATAAACTGTCAGCCACAGCTGTCATGACGGCAGTTATACTAGCAGTGATAACGTAACTCAGACTACAGTTAGCTCTTGTCCCAAACCATCAGCAGGCAGCAAGGGTTAAAAACACAGAAGCCCCCCTCACACAAATAACAATTTCCTGCTGTTTGAGCACTGCACAAATTAAGGAGGGATATTATTAAGCTCAGCGTTAGTTGATGCAGGACACGGAAGTCAAACGCCCGCTGATTGAATTATCATTCCTATCAGACACACACCAATCACAGCCATCCTCACATCAAGGTGGTCCTTTTAAATGTGACCCCCCCTCCTGACTGATCTCTGCTACACTGACGCTGCTTCACTCGCTGCTGCTGCCGCTGGCAACGCTTTGCCTCCACCCCACCAGCCTCCACCGTCCTAGTTCAGAATCCTAACATGACTTAAAGTTTAAAATGCTTTTCAGTGTCCTTCTTTTGGCTCACTCTATTACACCCAAGGGGGTTTCTGCATGGTGCTCCCTGTTTCAGCTTAACATGCTGCTCGGCTGGTCCAGGGAGCATTATCAAGAGCGGAGCCATCAGCGCCAAGCATAACTGTGTTTCCATTTGTTGCAATAAATGGTTAAATCTATGACGCGAGTGTTTGTGACTGAAATATATGTAACGGAAGTATGTATGAAAACCCTGTTGTTTACCATCCAAATATACTGGACTTTTCATAGCTTCTACGCCAGATGGGTTACATGACTGCAGCGTAAACAGGCAGCTTTACTTATGCAAAACTATGCCAATACAGGATTTACAAGGATATACAAGTAGTATCAATCAGCATCACAGAAAGAAATTGTTTTTTTGAGCTGTCTTACATTAAAACAGGTGCTTCTTCCTGCAGTTTCAGTGCAAAACCATCCACCGGCTTATGTTCTGACCAGATCGCTAGGGCTAAAATCTAATTAGGAACTCTGAGTTAACAGAAATGAAGCCTTCAGGAAAAATATTTCTGATTTCTTTTTCGATTCATGCAGTTCGTGGCACAAAAAGAACTTTGATCTTTTCATAAGCTGTCAGTCATTCCAGTTTGTTTTCTACACGTGTGTGCGCATCGTACTGATTATGCCGCTCAAAATGCCGTCTATATGTGCACTCTCTTTGAAAGTTGGGCATGCAAAGTTGTGCTTTGGCATGTGTGCATACACTTGCCACTGTGTATGTTTGTCTCCCTGTACAAGTTTGTGTGTTTAAGTTTGTCACCGTTAGCACACCAAAGGAAATTAAGGAAAAAAAACATAATTTCTTTATCTTCTAAAGTGTAAACGTCCCATTTTAAACACCCTTTAACCACACACACAGACACAGACACAGACACACACACACACACACACACACACACACACACACACACACACACACACACACACACACACACACACACACACACACACACACACACACACACACACACTGTTTTGAGGTCTAATAAAACATTTTTATTATAAGGTTGCAGGCCCATTCCATTATGGAAATACAGGACATTTTTATTACAGGGTTGTGGCCCTCTGCTCTTATGAAACATTCAGGCTAGCATAAAGAATGTGACAAAAGAAAAATGGTTGAACAGAATTGCTGTCATGTTTCTTCTCTGTCAGTAGCTCTGCCTTTCACTCTCTGTATTTTACAGACTACCCCCCCCCCCCTTTCTTTCCCTCTTATCATGTTTAATGAATGTTTTGTCTGAGGCAGATGTGGGCAGAAATGGCTTTTGGCAAGCAAAAAAAGGAAGACCTGTTGTGATCTCTGTCTCACTCTTTAACATTTCTGTTCTATTCATCTGGACTGAAAGCAGAGCCAACATGCAACCGTCATATTACTGTAGATAAAGTAGGGTGTGCTATAACATGCAGGTAGAAGAATTATGAGTCAAACAATCAGTGCTGTAAAAAGTAAAAAATAGAATAGGCACTAATTATGCACGATTTCACTTTGTTGAAAAACAACAGTGTTGTGGAAGTAATTTTAACCCTGCTTTAAATAACTACATTTCCGTACTGCACAGATGCCACAAACCAGCCTGTTCTCATGAACCATACGTTCGAAAAGCTACGAAAAGTTAAGCACATGTTTTGTTTTGTTTTTTTGCTGTATGCACCACATTGACTGGTGCTGTATAAAAATGCGTCTGGCCGCGTAGGGAGGAGGTCGGGGGGGGATGAGTGGGCGTTAACATACAGCACTTTGAAGCAAGGAAGCGGAGTTTGCTTGCCGGGGAAAACAGAATACTTTCGCCCAGGAAATGCATGTTCCTGAGAGTGTTTTAATACAAACCACTATCTTTTCCTAAACTCAACTAGACGTTTTGGTGCCTAAACTTAACTTTTGTCGCCGCATAACGTTCACTTTTTCTTGCCTAAACTTAACTGTAATCTCCGGCGAAACGACCGGCAGCTCACGGTGTTCTATACCCGGCTCACAGTCACCTATTCACGGGTAACTGATCCACCAACTACCGCTGACCTGACGGAGCACCATGTGGAGCACAAACTCATACAATATTAAATAATATACATAATAAAATTTTAAATATATCTTCTATTTGTAGTATCATCACTAATGGTTATGATTACATTTCACTCACCATCTTATTCAGTCACTGAAATTGTACTAATACCAACCGTTTAACCCAGTTATCAAAACTATTTGAATATGAAAGCAAACGAGAACACATCTAAAATGTCCAGAGTTGTCCACTGCAATTAAAAACTGTGCGCAGGAAGTAGCTCTGCAAAATTGACTACATACACGTACATGTACGTGGTTTGAAATGCATGGTTTAAACTGTGTATTTGTTAACAACCTGTCTGACCAATCATGTTGCCTGCTGATGCTGCCCAGAATTCAGTGAGGGAAAAACACAAACAGAGACAGGATTACCTTTTATTGAATGGACTGTCTCCAGTGATGACGTGAGTGGATTCAGGACCAAGTAGGAAGTGAATGCGCTGGTAGAAAGACCTGGCAGCCTAAGGAAATAAAAAAAAGGAAGTCAATAAAGAGACAGATGCTGCTTCCTGTTACCTCCCGCTGGTATCTTGTGCTACACTGAAAAGTGATGTGGATTTGTGTACCAGGAAATGACAGCTCTTATTTTGAATTAATTTCTGATTGGAGCTCCTTACCTGCTGGGGAGCCAATAAGGACGGAGACTGGCTGAGCACCTCCGCCGGGTCAGGTGACCCTTTGCAGTATAACTGGTTCTGACAGGAGGGCTGCAGACAGCAGTCTGGATCCATACAGTCAGCCAAGCCATCTGAAACACACACACACACACACACACACACACACACACACACACACACACACAGTTATTATATTCAGAAACCTGAAAAGGATGCATTGGGACCTGAAATGGAAGGTCGGTTGATGCAGGGATGGGGAGGCAACTGAGGGATTACATAAGAAGCAATGAAGGATGATGAAAGGATTAAGAATAACTAACAATACACGCATAAGGCATGGGCAGAGGAACCAAGCAGAATTAAGAATGAAGGGATAAAAAAGAGATACAGATGGAAGCTAATGCATGGAGAGTATGGTCACACACCATCGAGATTTAAGGGAATAAGAGAATAGAGGACAAGAGCGATACTGTGCTGTCCAAATAAGATCTGTCAAACATGGATGGTAGAAAGGAATAAATTAAGTCAGAGATGGAGAGAATGTGATGAAAAGAAAAAAAAAAAAAGAGTGGAAAGTGGACAAGGATGGATTGACTTGTAGTAGTATCAAAGAGAAAAAGAACAAGAAGACTGTTCTCTTGTACTCTGGATTTTCCGATGAGGGGAAAAAAGAAGGAATGGATGAATGAAGAAAAGATGGAGCAATGTAGAAGAATTAGTATGTGAGCAGTGTGTGTTTATAAAGCGCTGCCAAGAAAAATAAAGTCAGAGGGAAGGAAGAAGGACTGAGGGCTGCAATGATGAGGAGCAGGGATGGAATGATGGGAGAAGAGAGATTAGGAAAGGAGGGATACGTAAAGGACAGGGACCAAGAGAGCGGAGGAGCGGAGCAGGGAGACAGATGGAGAGACGGAAGGATGGAAGGAGGTATGTGAGGTAATAAAATATGGGCTGCCATTTGTCTCTGTTAGTTTATAAAAGCCAGTTGTACATCTGGCGAACAGGCACCAGGGACTGCCATTACACACACACACGCACACACACGCACATGCACACGCGCACACACACACACACACACACACACACACACTGACTTTCCTTCTCATCTTCTTTCCTCTCCAGCGGTTCTACAGTTCAGAAAGGGAGGTTCGGGGTGAGGTGATTATCTTACTACTGAGTTTGTTTTGCTTTGGTGGTGAGGAGGTTGTACCAGGATGAAATGTTTAAGGTGAGAATGGATGCAATGAGTGAACAGTGAACCGGAGTTGAAATATCCTTGCTGACATGAAAAGTCCCAAGATCCTTAGCAGGTGGAGGCGCTGTTCTGTGCAAAGGACAGGCAGGTGTCAATCTCGCTTCCCAGGTATTTAAAGGACTCAACCTGGTCCACCAGCTAACCCTGAGAGGATACTGAAAGGTTGGATAAGATGGGAAGGTCTTTTGACTCTGCTCCCACATCACAGCTCCTTTTTTAACACTGGGTCTGTGTTTGAAAAATAAAGCCTCAAAAGGTTTTCCATGTGACGTACCTTTTCATCTAAGATAAGCTGATGTCTGCTGATATAGCTAGGCGCTTTAGGTAGGTACTCTCTTTCTTGCTGTAACATCTAACATAGGCTAGATACTTACGTAAGCTAATGTCTACATTCCTCTTTTGCTGTCTTACTTTGAGTCAAGTGAGAATGGGGGTTGGGATGATTGAATTTTTATTACTGCTGTCAAACGAGTAAAATATTTAATCGCGATTAATTGCATTAATGTCATAGTTAACTCGCAATTAATCGCACATTTTTATCTATTCTAAATGTCCCTTGATTTCTTTTTGTCCCATTATTTTTTCTCATTTTTCTTATCAATATGAAAAAGGCCTACATGCAGTAGCCATCCACTTAGCTATGGCTGCAGTAAGTTTGTTCTTAGTTGTGGTATCCATGTGCTTCTGTCTGAAGTCATCCATTGTCGCCTGGCTTTGACGAGGGGGCGGAGAATTGGCATCAGCTGTGTGCTTGGCCATTAAGTGGTATTTCAGACTGGACGTGCTGCGATGATAGCTCAGTTCACAACAACAAAACACACAGATCACTTTGGTCAATGGAACCATTTGGCAACTTTTTAAAAGTAAACTTTCCATTCAGAATCTTATTGGCATCCATTTCGGCGTCTCGTGCTCGCCAGCCACTCAAAACGTAACGTTAGCCTACTACTCTTTGGCCGGCTCGCACGCACATGGATGCATAACTCAAATATCCAGGGGTTCTCTACATTATGTGAATTTTTTTTTTAAATTATTTTAAATGCAAATGACTTCCTACAGCATGGCATGGGTTTGAAGACTGAACTCGTTCCTGAATACCCCGACTTGCTAACTGCTAACGTTGCTGACTTTGCTACATTTTACCTCGTTTTTACCCTATGTTTGTCCATCCATCAAACAAATAAAACATGTCATCTATTTAACCATGCATCTGCACACTCGTACAGTGTATGTACACAAATATACCTCCTTCATTGTCCTTGCCATCGGTACAGAGTGTTTCCATGGCTACGTGACATCCGGCCCCTCTCCATCCTGATTGGCAGATGCAGTGCCAGCCGCTGGCCTCCAGAGTGCATCGTCCGTTGTTGTTGCAGAGACCTGGACAACCCTCTGGGCACAGGGGACAAACACACAGTTAGAAAAGTTAGAGCAGTGAGGTAGTGGGCTGGGGACACGGCTCGCCATCAGGGTGGGAACTATAGGCTTCAACCAATATACATTTTTGAAGGAAGGTGATAATAATTTTGTACTGGAGCTCTGGAAGACGATAATAAATGCAAAATAGTTTCCCTTCTCAGCTCGGAGAAGCCTCTGAAACAGCACTGAGACCATCATGGGACAATGAAGAAGCAGCCCATATTAAGGCAGGAGGCAGGGATTAGTACAGGTTTTACACACTGCTGAGTGAAATCCTCCTACAGCCCTGAAGGTATTTCTCTATCTTTGGTAGGGTGAAATTGTCACGAATGTTGGGTAAAAAAAAACAATGGTGTATAAGCTGCACTGTACTGCTGTGCACTAGAAGTGTTTCAACAGCGCTCACTGTCTAGGTCATTTATGAAACGGTTTTTCATGAATCATATAAGTCTGTGCCAGCCTAGTCTATATCCACGAAGATCCTCCTCCGCGATTGCTCCGTTGCTGCGGAAAATTCCACCGGATGTCCGTTTCCTTCCTCTTTCTTTGTGTTGCCGTTCTAATCTCTGGTGGATTTATGAGGACCATGGTTAACTGCTCCTCAGATCTCTGCAGGGTAAATCCAGACAGCTAGCTAGATCGAGCTATCGGTCCAATCTGAGTTTTCTGTTGCACGACTAAAACCTTTGAACGTACACGTTCCACCAAAACAAGTTCCTTCCCAAGGCTATTTTGCAGAGGCACCGGGGCTCTCCCCGGTGCTTAGCGCCGCCCATGACGATTGTGATTGGTTTAAAGAAATGCCAATAAACCAGAGCATTTTTCTCCCATCCTGGACTGCTGTGTGGACTACCAGTCCTTCCTCCGCAGTGCTGTGGAGGAAGGACTGGCAAAGCGAGACGATAGTGCTGTAGTACTGAAACTTATTCTGTCAGTGGTATGGGAAGGAACATATTAATATACTTAATAAACAGGCTTATGTCAGCTGTTAATGAAAACCTGAATATCTTTCAGATAACACCTCAGTAACCATTTGTTTTTCTGCCCCAGTCTAAAGGTATGGATGCTGTTTCAGAAGCTTTACTCACCTCACAAGACTTCTCAAGGAAATACTCATTACTTGAGTTTTTTTATTATTTTAATTTACACGTTAGTACAAAATGCTAGCTTCAGTCCAAAATACCTTCAAAAAGACTTCAAAGACCATATTGGTTAAATCCTGATGTGTATAAAGGCATTTGGCCCTGTGTGATCAACCTTTCTCCAGCAAATGGACTGACAGACTGAAAGACAGATTGATAGACAAATAAGACAGATCAATACATTAACCTACATGTGAGAGACACAGACTGACAGACAGACACACAGTCAGCATTGAAATGCACTGACGTTGTAGTTTCACATGAACCACTAAGATTGTCTACAGCCAAAATGGCTACTGTGTGCTCCACGGCTTCAATCAGAAATGAATTCAAAGTAAAAGTTTTTTTTTTCTCATCTGTAAACAAAGAAAGAAGATGTTATTGTTACATAAAATAATGATGGTAAACAGGCATACAAACAAAGAAAAAAAAAAAATCTAAGTTGAAAGCGGAACATCCTAAAATTTGAGTTTATCCGTTCAAAGTGAAGTCTAACCAAATCTGAGGGAAAAATGTAACACCCGGCGAGCTGACAAAGACTGTTCTTTGAAAGGAAGTTCTTTTGCTTTAGAAATAAGGATTCCTTTGAAAAACAAAATCACAGGTTAAAATCCATGTGAAAACACAACAGGTAGACAGATACACAGCGCACAAAGTATAGGGAGGGCAGGGGTGGTTTGGACTGCATGCCTCCAAATGCTATACTTTATGCCTCTGTTTGACATTCCTCTATCACAGAAAAGACAGTGAGACTGGCAACCAGATTGATAAACGGTGAGTGCCTGGAACCAAGCAAAGCCCAGCTGGAGAGACGGAAAAAGGGATGGAGGTAAAGATGAAGAGTGAGGTGGTGAGAAGGGGGGAAAGTAGAAGAAAATAGAGAGAGAGACAGGAAAGTGAAGGTACATAGACGGAAGACAGAGGAACAGCAGCTGGCTAAATTCACACATACATATACATATATATATATATATCAGGCTTGTGGATGCAAGACAAAACAGGAGTCACACATCTTGGGTTTGTGTCTGCTTGTGTGTGTGTGTGTGTGTGTGTGTGTGTGTGTGTGTGTGTGTGTGTGTGTGTGTGCGAGCATTTCCATTTTTAGTATGTGTAGTAGTGTGTGAGTATGTGCTTGCGTGCATCTTCATCTGTATAGGCTGTGTTTTGTGTGTGGAAATCAGAGACAGGGACAATAAAGATGTGACAGAAAAACAAACACGGCTAATAACAGACTGCCGAAATAACAACAGAAGTATAACAATAAGACAATACAAAAAAGGCATACACCGAGCGTTTAGGAAGACTGACGTGAAAAAAAGAGGAAAAGGCAGGAAAAATAAAATGAAATGGAATGAATCAGAATCAAAAGAAAATTTAAGTTAACAAAGCAGAGTGTGAAGTGGTTGTATTTTGGGACAGTAAGGCCTTTATTAAGTCTTTGGCATGAATTACCTTTATATCCTGAGAATAGGAGAGGGCACGAGGGAGAGAGGGAGGAAAATTAGGGAAAAAAAGTAAATCGAAACAAAAACAGCACTGCCAAATATACTCTCTGTGATGGACAGATGTAAATGGCAGCCAAAGGAAGAGGAGGAGGGGAAGAAAGAGCTGGGATCACGGGACTGCAATAACATAGAGGGAGACACAGCAGTAGAACCTCAACAGTTCATTCAAATCTGTCTTCGTTCACATTTAAATCACACAGGACGGAAGAAGGATCAGAGGCAGCTGATCAACAATTACAAAAAAAGTTGCACAGTTGATATTTTTTCTCAAAACAACAACTTTAAGTAAATACAAAAGAATCTGGGTGAAACAACAGAAGTTGGAGAAAAGTTGAAAATTGTTATACTGACATACTGTTTAATATATTCTGTATGATATACTGATATACTGTATAATATATTCTGTATGATATACTAAATGTAGCACACTTAGAAGAAGTTAGTAGAGGCAAGTTGAAGCAGCAACCACGGCTCATGTCCTGAGCTGCAGTTCCTCTAATGACCACTAGATGCTGACAAGAAAAGTGTTTAACCGTAGTTTTAATAATAATAATAATAATAATTTATTACAATGTTTTCACTCTGTTGTTAGAATACACATTACACACCTGAAATACACTACCGTACCTATACATGCACTAATGGAGAGATGTCAGAGTGAGGGGGCTGCACCTGTCGATGGACAGGCACCCCGAGCAGTTGGTGGCGGTTGGGTGCCTTGCTCAAGAGCACCTTGGCAGTGCCCAGGAGGTAAACTGGCACCTCTCCAGCTACCAATCAGTCACCATACTTAGGTTCGTATGGGGACCTGAACTAGCGACCCTCTGGTTCCCAACTCAATTCCCTACAGACTGAGCTACTGCCACCTCAACGATCTAGGAATGAACTAGCATTAAAGAGCAAAAGGCATTATTGAGTTGCATTATGGGAAGCATAGGATCTAGCATTTTTGGAACTTGACCCAAATTAGAAGTCATGTTAAAAGTCAGGATCTGGGCAGCTGCCATTGATGACACTGGGGTTTAGCAACAAGGGGTGTTAACCATAGACTGTAGATAAAGACTGCACTTCCTCCCTCTGTACAATAGTGAAGCCAAAATATCCCGGCGCTGCCATCTTGTTATTTTTGGAGCCAGGGTCTGTGCAGAAGTGATCGGCCAGTGGAGCCGCGGTATCAAAGTCCCGCCCATACACCCGCTCGACAAATCGTGAGTCAATCACAGCTGTCTATCATGATGTTTCACCCTGTTTTTATAGCTTCAAATAACTAATAAAAACCCAGCTTATCTGAAAAAATGAACACATGAACAAACAGATCAGAACTACTTAAAATGACATGAAAATATAATTTGACGTGTACTTTGATTTTTTTATTTTGGTCCATGTCCCATCCACTAACATTGAGGGGGCGGGGTTTATGACCCATACTGCAGCCAGCCACCAGGGGGCCATCCAGATGTTGTGGCTTCACTAAGACAGTGTCTGCAT
Source organism: Sander lucioperca (assembly GCF_008315115.2). NCBI lineage: Eukaryota > Metazoa > Chordata > Actinopteri > Perciformes > Percidae > Sander > Sander lucioperca. The sequence goes on from NC_050176.1 coordinate 37,709,995, forward strand.
CCACCACTGGTTTTTACATTCTACAACATAAAACACTTGGTCTTTATTTTATAGGCTGGTTCCAGAATGTCTTAGACTTACCGTAATATATTTAAATTGGATTATTTTTGGCCACAAATGTTCCCTGACTTTAACCAAGTGTTTTAGTTGCCTAACCTTAATTACAGTTTTCTCCGCCACACCTATAAAAATCTCAACCATCCGGTATAGCCATGTGCAGAAATTTGAGAAATAAATCATTTTAAAACATTGGCATTGAACATAATGCTGGCTTTTGTAGAATCATCCAATATCAATGATTTGTCTAGCGATACAGTGCTTATATTGGGTCGGGGGTGGGGGTCACTTGGACTCATGATGTCAGTGTTTCTAAAATTCTGGCTACTGGCCCTAGTCACCCTTATGGTAGTCTATATTCACATTCCACTTCTGGGATTGCTCTGGTGCTGCAGGAAATTCCGCCGAATGCATGTCTTTTCCGTTTCCTTCTGATTTCTTTGTGTCAGTATGTATTTTAAATGTGGTGGATTTATGACTATGACTATAGTTAACTGCTCCTCAGATCTCTGCAGGGTAAATCCAGACAGCTAGCTAGACTATCTGTCCAATCTCTCGCATGGCTATTTTGCAGCGGCTCTGTGAGTTTAGCACCGACCATGACGATTCTGACTGGTTTAAAGAAATGCCAGTAAATCAGAGCACGTTTTCCTCCCATCCCCGAATGCTGTGTGGAGTAGCCAGACCCTCCTTCAGCGCACTTTGGAGGAGGGTCTGGCAAAGCGAGACTACCCTTATAGTAAAGCAATACTATATCACAGCATTACTGCTTGTTTGGGGACATGTTTAATTGATGCTAGATCAGTCAGTTTATCACACTCAGGTTGCTGCTTGGAAGTCTAGCCTCAGCTTCAGGCCCACTTTCCAAAAAACTGTTTCCTTGCCTTCACAGCTGACAGCTAGGCCTGTAACAATTATAACATAATCGTCTAACTGTCAATTTTTTTCCCACACAGTTTCTTTGTTTAACCGCAATTAATTGCTAACATTAGCTAAGGTCTTAAGGGGTATGACTGGTAATTGTTGATTTTGTTTAGATATGCTAAATTGCAATTATAGAAGTGATTATTGGTCAGACTATATATTTTCATTATTATTTCAATTGTTGGCACTTGACCCTATACACGTTCATAGCAACAAGAATGGGGGCATACAGTTAGAAAATATATTTTATGATAATAAAGAGGAGTTGTTTACTTCATAGGCTGTGTATTTATGTTATCACATTATCTGGGTCACATGACAGTGTATAACCAAAAAATGTACCCTGGAATTCACTCAAAACTTTAATGTGTTGAAAAAAGTAATAAATAAATAAATACAAAAAATGTAATTTGACTGAAAGAGACAATTATATTGTTACTCGTAATTATTTCTTTGACAATTAGTTTGGAATTGTTACAGTTCTACTGACAGCAAGGCTAGAAAAGAAGTAGTCTTTTTAGCAATTACAGCCACACATAACCTTGACCAACTAATATGACTGCAACTCTATTCAGTACCTGATGTAAAGGAAGGCCATGTTATAATCCAAAATGATTTTCTTTTCATTGCCCCATACTGCATTGACTCTGAGCTCCTTATCTAGAATATTCCCATGTTGCACACAAAAGGCTTAAAACCAGCTGAATTGATTTACTGCTGTCACAGTGCAACTGCACGGCCATTTGCTTTGCAATTGTGTAAATACTTGCAATTACACAAACGTTGTGTATGAAATAAGGTATGACTGACATCTTTGGCACAAAAGCCGACTTTGCGAGTCAGATTATGGTTACTTAAACCTATTCACGCACATGTAGGAGTACGCCTGTGTTTAAAGACAGAGGGACAGGAGATGAAACAGCTTACAGGAAAACTAAGCCTAAAGCAGAGCCAGGATTTCATGGTCTACATCAGAAACTTTCAATATTATATTTGCCTGTGCCTGTACTGAGCTTGTCTTCTAAAAGCATACATTTGTACTGACTATCCCAAGACACAACAAATGTCAAATATACAATGTCAAACATAGGGTATCTACTAGGGAATAAGTGGAACAATAACAGCTCAGTATGTTGTTGGAAGACTATTTCTTTCTTTTCAATGTTTTGTTTTTGTTGCTACCAGTTCTGTTTCATGCTTAATTTTCCCTTTTTTGTGATCCAGCTTCAACATACTAGAAACTGGATCACTTCCCTGTCTACTGTTAACTGCAGTAACAAGCTGCACAGAACCTTAAAAAACAAGTCATCAATATCAAGCCAATTCATAATACAATGGTAAAAAGCCAGGAATCTAATGTTGGAGGTCAACATAACTCATTCATTTAGGGACTTCCTCCAATTTTGAATTTCTGAGCTATTTCTTTGTAACTTTTGATGAAACATAACAATTTACTGCAAATATGGTCAGGGTTTTTTTTTCCAAGAAATTTAGGAGGCTGAAGTAGGCATTTGAGTCAATGACAAATACACAGTGTTAACCCTCTGAGGACAAAAGACGCACCGGCGAGTCCAAAAGATGTTTGACAACCCTCCTACTCAAAAAACAATATTAAAAAATGTCATTTTAGACATTTATTTACAATTTTATTCATATATTAAGCTACTTTTGTGAACTCAAGACTTTTGTAAACTCGTTTCAAGCACCGAAACAATTGAGTGTAGGTATGTTTTCACAAGAGATTTGATAAATATTTCTGCTTTAGGGCCAAATTATCCCTTTATGCATTGCTCTGGAACAATTTTGGGCCTCAATATACAGAAAGCTGAGTTTGTTCTGGATATTTTGATATGAAACACATGGGGATCAGGTGATATGCAAACACCGTAAAAAGGAGAATTCAAGAAGATGTCTAAAAATGCCCGTACACCTCAGAGGGTTTATTAAATGTTATTGTATCAGGATCAACCCCTAGAGACATATCTTCTCATTTTCAATGGTGTCCCAGCATTCATTAACTAAAAACAAGATGTAAGGTAAAAAAAAAAAAAAACTCTCCAGGTTTTAATTCTATCTCATAAGAAAGCATCTAAGTGTGCATCCCAATAGGCAACAGAAAATAAAGCCATTGTGCATTTGGGTAAGGACAATCCTGAAACGTAAGCAACAGTAATAGTGCATGTTATCAGAGCTGGCAAAACGATAGAGGGGATGAGAGAAAAAAAGAAATAAAACAGAACATATTCAAGGCATCTAAAATTTAAAAATAAGGTTGGAATAAATATGTAAATAAAATAACCGCTGAAGCAGCCACAGCTTCACATGGAGAGAAAGGCAAAGGAAGAAGGGATGATGACAAAAAGCAAGTGATGAGGAGGAGAAGAGAAAAGAGCACAATACCTTTTACTCTAATGTCCGGATTGTGAGCTTTAAGAAGGAAAGGGGAAAAAAAGAAAGGAAGCAGATAGATAGAAAGAGAGCATTTAGTCCAGAAAAATAGGCAGTAGAATAGTAACAAACCCCCCCAGTGTCGCCATCAGTGAAAGGAGACACCAGAGAGAGGTAGACATTCAATTAGACACAGACAGAGAAAGGGAGAGAAAGACGCTGTTATTCTTCATCATATTCACCTAAGACACCTCATTAACGCTAGTGATTTTTTTTAGGGTCCAAAATAAGTTGACTAGTGTACAGTACATATTTGGTTACTGTTATTTTCTTGTCAAACACTGGCTTTAGGAAAAATCATAGGACTCTACGTAAGATATTTCCATGCTGAAAATACAAAAACAGCCAATTAATGAACATGGAAACAGTTACAGTGAGGTCACAGTTTCCAGCAGACTTTAACATAAAATGTAAATGTGATGGTTAGTGAATAGAAAGGAGCGAGCCAGTATCGGCTCCCCAGACATACAATCCGTCTAAACACTCAGGCTGTTGCCTAAGCACTCTAAATGGATTTCTCCTCATCTATCTGTTGTTATGCTCTCAACGTCCTTTCCCACGTGTCCGTATGTGTGTGTGTGTGTGTGTGTGTGTGTGTGTGTGAGTGACGATAACTAAAGCCAATTTGCAACTCTTTCCCAGCAATACTGTAGATGTCTGTCTGTCTTTTTTGTTTGCTTTCAGTGGTGAGCTGAAGAAGCAACAAAGGCCCCATTTCTCATCTGTTTCCCCGTTCAACACAACACAACAGGATGGGATGTTTTTCAACTCGACATGGATACTCACTTAAAAACACAATCCAATTGTCAGTAGGTACTGTAGATACCAAGCAAAATAAGGAAAGGAAGGGTTCTTTTCACCAACACTGAGCAACAGCTGTTTTTCAGTGGTTAGGTCAGTGTTTAACAGTTTTTGTTTTCGATTGCTAGACGACAGTGGGCCCAACTGGAGTAACGTGTGCAAAACTCTAACTACAGTCTGCACAGCAGCAGTTCATGTGGACCTGTAGTTCATTTTTCATCGCTTGAACACAGTTCTCAAAACTCTACACACGTATCCCATCACTTTTTATATATATATCTTTTCAAGTGGCACTATCGTAGTTCCAGTTTCATTGAACGAACACAATTAACCAATCACTGAAGAAGGGCAACACCTACCCACCAACTGTCCAGTTTTTCTAGGTTTCTTAAAGGCTGTGTATTAGTGTGCTATTTTTTTTATTGTGTCCTACTAGAAACTGAAGTATAAGTAAGTCATGAAGTAATGCCAGAGTAGAGTATAACTTTATCGTCTTGTTAGTGCAACCTGGCAACCCAAAAGTAAAAATGGTTTGGAAAATGCTTTCCTCTCAGTGTCTTTGCACAGAGCACATATATGCTCTTCCAGTTATCCTCATTTCACTCCGTGAAGAAACATCTCAGTCTCACTTTCCCTTCTTACACTTTTTCCTGTAGTGTGTGTGTGTGTGTGTGTGTGTGTGTGTGTGTGTTGGGATCCCACTCACCGATATTACAGTGCTCCCCTGTCCATCCCTGGTCACACTCACACTTCCCCTCCTTACACACTCCGTTCTTGCTGCACAGTGGATGGCAGGCCTTCTGGTCACACACAGTTCCTGTCCAGCCCTCCTCGCATCGACACACCCCGCCATAACAGACGCCATGGCTGCCACAGACCACTTCACACACCTCTGTTGGACAAAGAAAAGAAAAAAATATTACTACACATGCAAACATAGAAACACAACACTAGCTGTGATATCTTTTCTGCATTCATAGCTTCGTGGAACATGAATACTGTACTAAAGCCATTGTAAACAATACTGTTAATATGCATTAGGTGAAAGATGTATCATGATATATGTGTGTGTGTTGTTGAGTGTGTTTGAATGTTTTTGACAGATCCCAAGAAAAGGTCAAGAACCAGTTTATTTTGTTACTGAATCTGTGCGTGTGTTTTACATACAAAGCAACGGCACTTAATTGGATGAGTGTTTAATGGTTTTGACAAGACAATACTCACGTAACAGCCAAAGGCAACACACATATATAACACACACTCACAGACACATATTCCTTTCCTCTTGTCTTTGTTTTTATGTCAAGCCATCTGTTACTGATCTGCATTCCTCCTCCAGCTTTTCCTATCTTTCCTATCCTTTCCTATAGCATATTTTTTCTGCATCAATATTGTCACTTGTTTCTCTCTCCCTCTCTCACCGGCACCAAAAATATAGATAACATTGCTCATTTATTCAAATCCAAAAACAACTTGTGTTTACAATTTGCTGACAGGTGACCTCTACTGGATGTGTAAATTATGGCTGCAAGGACAGAAATAACGTGACATTGTCATAGCACCGCAAAACCATTTAGGTCAGAGTTCAGAGGGGATACATGGGTCAACAAAGCATTTGATTGTGTCAATGGAGACCGCTGTTTGTTTCCCATTTCCTACTGACAATAAACTGACAATTTTGGTTTCCTTTAAGCATGACCACGATCTTTCCTTGACCTCAAACAAGTAGTTTTTGTGCCTAAACCTAACCAAACCATATCCATAGCAGTGGCAGATCAGAAAACAGCCAAATGAATTTCAGAAGGCACTGCCAAATGATGTTGTGCTGCTGATCAGTCATTTGGGAATCCAATGACAAACAGCTTATTTTATCATTTAGTTTTGCAGCACTTGTTGGTAAATGCAACCCTTTGGTATGCCAAATACATTTAGGAGGAAATGTAATTGCTGCCTAGGTTCGCTCCAGCAATGTTTTTACCAGTTTATTCCTAAACTGAAGAGAAGTCGGGGGTGGATGGTTGAGTTTACATATCACAGAACTTAGATAGTGTGTCCAAGATGTTGTAAGATGTAGACAAATACAACTCTTTGGTTAAGGTTAGGGAAAGAAGTTGCTTTTGGTAAAATATTAAAAAAGTAAACATGTCCTGTCTAGGGTTGGGTATCGTTTGGGTTTTTTCCGATACCGGTGCTAAAACGATACTTCTAAAACGGTGCCAGGGCCTAAACGGTGCCTGAAACAATACTTTTAAAAAGACTTTTTAAAAATATGTATGTCGCCGACATTTAAGAACAGCTTGTTTATTGCTAAGGCCATATGGTCAAAATTAAATGATTTATTAAAAATGTAATAACAATAACTTCTAACAATAACTTATTTCACCAGTAAATTGCTGGAAAACGACAAAAACAACCACTAGATGGAAAAAGGGTATTTTACAATAACTTTAAATGCACCACGAGGCTGGCGAGGCGAGTTTCAAGTGAACACACCGTCTGTGCTGTTTTTCCGACAACGGCAGCTGCAGACTAGCCTACGTCTCGGTGTTGGAATCCTCTACGGTGAAATACAGTCACACCGTTTAAGCTGTCAGCATTTTAACCGTGTTTAATCCAGCTGCTAGGTTAACAGTAGGCTAACGTTAGCTGCTGCCAAGTGTATTATGTTAACTAGCGTCACATGCAGCGATGCTTCTGTTGCCTCTAACATCCGTTTCGGAACATCATACGGCAGCGCTGACATTTCAGTAGCACCGAAATAAGGCACCGAAATCCGCGTTACTATTCGGTCCGGTAGATACCGGTTGTTAAGGCACCGGTGCCGTATAAGCACCAATCCGTTCAGCCCTATAATCAACCAAGACCATATTTTTTTTTCCTGCAACCTTAACCAAGTGTTTTGAGTTTCCCAGATATAATCATAATCATAATCCTCAATCACTGCTTTAGCTGCCAGAAGCAGATATCAAAGGGAAAACAAAAAAAAGTTTGACAGTGAGTGTTTCGCAGATGACATATTCAGTATGACTGTGTCCTATTGTAATTCAGGTGCCACTAAGTGTCCTACAAAGCATATTTGCTATTAGCAGCTGTATATGAGGAGACATGGTGAGAACACGTTATGGTGTTGTGAGAAACTCTTTTTATAATAAATAGAAAGTTCCCTTTTTTGACTCTAAACTCACTGAAAGAGTTTAGAGTCAAAAATGGCAGCTGGGTCAGGTTTTCTAGTGTTCTAGTAGCTTACTTACTGATCTACAAAGACCTAAAAAAAACGTATCTCTGCTACTTTTTCATATTGCCCAGATTGTAGCTCTCTGACTCCTTCCACTGTCAGGAGACAGCTCTCCTATTTGCAGCTACTGTAGTACAAAGCACAGCTACAGGGTCATATTGAGACCGTACAACTTCTGTTTTAGTTTCTCTTCACTGGCTTCCGGTTAGTTTAAGAATTGATTTGTACATGTTCCTGATTTTACTGCTCTTAATGTGGTTTAGCCCCAAGCTTTGTCACTGACCTTGTTTCTCTTAACAAGTGTATTTGTGATATCCTCAATACTGTTCTTCTGGCTGTTTCAAAGTCCTGGCTAACTTCTAAAAGTGAATATGCTTTTGCCTTGGAGGAGCTTTCAACACTTGGTCAGTGGCTCTCAGCGTCAGATACGACGCGAAAACACCCTTCAGCGTTTGGATGGAACGCAGCAGCTCGACCGCGGCGCTGTAAAATGACGTAGTATTAAGAGAGACAACGGTAGAGAGTAGTATGAAAGACCAAAATGCCGCGAAAAGAGGTTGGTTGGGGTGGTGGATGGGTCAAACAACACAGGACTTTTACCTAGGAGACCGTATTTATGTCCCGTTCTTTTCCCGCGTGACACAGAAATGTACATTTATATCCCCACCCACTATCTTTTCCTAAACCTAACTGTCCCATTCTTGCGCTGCTTGTCAGTCAGTCTGTCCCGACCCAGAGCGCCAAAAGTGACATCAAGAGTCCCGACGCTAAAGGAGACTTTTAGCTTGAATGACAAACACCAAAGACACATGACCAAGCGTCCGTATTTTCCACGATGGGAGAGTGAGATTGTGTTGGTTGGGGAGTAACTGGTAACAGTGTTACGTAATTTAATTACAAAATAAAGGTAACTGTTGTGCGTTTCAGTTACTGGGGAAAACAATGTGTAATTAAATTACAGTTACCTATGAAAATGTTCATGATTACATTGGGGTTACATGTGAATATTTTCTGTAAAAAGCTAGGCTATACAGTATGTTGAATGTTATTAATTTTGTTGCGTTGCATGTTTTACATGTGCACAATGTCTTCTTTTGCTTGAATTTGCACCGTCTGACACTTAAACCGCCTCTCAAGCTGTCTTAGAGTTGACCATCATGGCTACGGACAAAAACACGTTCCAGTGCTGGAAATATAAAAAAATATTTCCTAAAAATCTGAGAAGCGTTCAAACATAACCGTGCAATGCAAAGAATGTTTGCCAGCGGTCAAAATGCTATCGACGTCCAACTTCAGGCAACATCTGCAGGTATGTAAGTTAAGTTAGCTTACAGTTACTGCAAGCACTCACATTAAATAAAGTAGGGAAGACATGTCTACCTTCTGGTATGTGACATCTGATATTAGTCAGTGTTGAGTGCTGCTGTAAGGTTAACAGGGTTTCTGCAGGTTTCAACAAGTCAAATGTAAGACTTTTTAAGACCTTTTAAAAACCTTTATGAATGAAATTTAAGACCTATATCATGACATAAAAGTACAACGAAAAGCAGAGTCACAAAAGTACTTGCAAAGTTATTACACTTATTAAAATTGACTAACAGCGACACGGAGTACTAATGATCCGTACCTATACAGCAAATTATATTTAGACTATCGAAAGAAAAAACTGCAACACCACAGAATTAAAAAAAATAATTTCAGTGAGCATTAGAGGTAGCGTTGCATGGATGTAGGAAGATTAAAATGATTTAAGACCTAAAACACAATACTTTTGCAAATTTTGACTAAATGTGGAAACCCTGGTTAACACTGCCAGGTTTAAAGATTTGAAAATGGTTGTCAGTTGAAAATGTTCATTAACACTACTATTACATCTTAAATAGGGTAACTTGTAATCGATAACCTACATTTTCATAATTACATTTTCAAAGTAACCTTCTCAACACTGGCTGTGAAACTAAGCCAAGCTAGGCACTCTTACCTTCTGAGTTACTGTTTACAGGTATACACTTTGCATAATTGAATGTCTTATTCACCTTATGTCTTTTACAAGCTATGTATCCCATCTTTGATGCCTGTTCCTAGGGGCTCACGTCTTTAACACTGTTATCTTAATTACATTCTGTTCTGTAATTGCTTTTTTTGTTTTAATGTTATGATGATCCTGCTCTTCTTTATCCTCTCTTAATGATTCTGTAAAGCACTTTATTTACTGTAAATCTTGGTGCAATGCTGCTTTTTAAAATGCCGTAAAAAATGAAGTGTATTCTTTTTGTAGATTGAGTAAGAAGTGAGACAGGAACCAAATAGAAAAAAAAGAAAAAAAAACATCTACACACTAATGGTGTGTGTACATTGTCAGCGTCATTTCCCCCACTTCCCATCCATTTCTATGGGAGCAGCCGTTCAATGCATTCTGGTAGCATCGCGGGGACTTTGGAGAAGCGGGGCGTCGAGTCGTCCTCTCCTCATTTGCATAAAGTTGAATCCAGCCAACTTTATGCAAATGAGGAGCGGCCGGCTCTGCGCCTCTCAAAAGCTGACAAAAATCTTTTAAATTGACCTTTGTCGAATCTGAAGACAGATTCAGCAACTGCATTGCCTATTTCTTGCTTAAAATGTTTTCAGAAACACGTTTCGGTGAACTATTTTCGTAAAATAAGAGACTGTGTTCCAAATGAGCCGCCATTATGGTCGGTTTTGAAATCCCGGAGCAGACAGCTTCACGTGAGGTGTTCGTCCAATCAGCTGCAGCCATCGCGGTGTAGGAGGGTGTAGACTGTTTTCTTTGCTTGTCAGTGGTCAGTGAAGAGAAACTGGTGGCAAGCCCACTAGCGTGCACTGTTGGGAAGCGGGGCGATCCCATCCGTGAAAACAATGCGTATATGGACACCCACCATAACACGTGTTTACACCACAGGACTTTAAAACTTTTAAACGTGACACACACCTAAAGAGCAGTCGGGCCCGGTCCAGCTCTGGTCGCAGGTGCAGGTGCTGGTCTCTGCGTTGTAGGTGCCGTGGCCTGAACACTGGTCTGGACACATGGCCTTGGCAATCTCACAGCTGGCTCCGCCCCAGCCTGGCTGACAGTGGCACTCGCCATGAATACACACCCCATGGGCCGAACAACTGGGTTCAATGCAGTCCACTGGAGACAGAGAGATGAAGAGGGGGAGTTAACAATAGCCAAATAGTACATATCGTACCTGTAGTGTGTACACACACTAGGGCTGAACGAGTAATTGTTTTCAAATCGATATCACGATTCAAAAGAATGCGATTAGCTAATCGTGAAGGCCGCGAATGTGAATGTGAAATATTTAGTTGAATGGTTGGTCTAACATTTAAAAAATATATATATTCCTCCTTCATTATTATATTCACTGTTTTTTTCATAAGATAATGCTGGAATAATGTTACATATCACAGATTGTGTTTTATTACTT
>NC_050176.1:37723408-37835908 GCF_008315115.2 Sander lucioperca
GTGTGTGTGTGTGTGTGTGTACCTCGAGAGCAGTCAGGCCCCAGAAATCCTGGGAAACAGTGGCATATTCCTGAGAGACAATCTCCGTTTCCATGACAATTCTGAGGACACTCCATAATCGACTCTGATTGAGAGAGAGAGAGAGAGAGAGAGAGAGAGAGAGAGAGAGAGAGAGAGAGAGAGAGAGAGAGAGAGAGAGAGAGAGAGAGCGGTGGTTTAAGGGTGTGAGTTAATTGGGTAGGCTCGCTATGCAACCTAGGTACATCTTAAGAAATAACACACACATACATGGACACAACACCGGCCCTCTGTGGTTGCCGTAGTTACAGCCAGTGAGTCCAATCAACACATTCTAACATCCAATTTCCGCGCTGCCTTTCTTTTACTCTCTCTCTCTTTCTCTTTCTATCACACACCATTGCTGACTCTCTGCCGTACCTAACTGGTCATTTCCTACACACACACACACACACACACACACACACACACACACACACACACACACCACAGGCAGATATTCCAACTGTTCCAATCTTTCCAATTTTTAACAATAGCTTAATACTTCAAACTATGCCTTTCAATATACTAGTTAGTCGCCCTCTGATATAGCATACAGTATGTTCCTCCTGACTAAGCTTATTAGATATATTTGCAGATTACTTGAACCAGTCCAAATTACATTATGTTTAGCACACACATTAATTGGGTGGGCCTTTAATTAGGTCCCTAAAAGCTAAAGGACTCTCCCAAAAATGGGAGAATTCACTTGTCACCTGCGAAAAAGGTTCAACTGATTATACAGCTGTTATTAAATAATCAGTTCTCTTGACATTTTACAGCTCGGTTTGAAACAACAATGTCTGTCCAGCCATTTGGTGCCAAGTCATTGTTGAAAGAAATATAGCCTCTGCGATGTTGATAATTACAGACTCCCGTACCCACAATGGTATTATAAAAATATGTAGTTTTTATCTTAATTCCTGTAATGACAAGCTGGTATCATGCAGGTTTAACCGTAATGAAGTAATGCTATATGGAGTGTATGTACTGTAGAAGTGCAGTTTCACACACACACTTAGAGTTTCACACCAATCAACAAGACCTACAGTATTCACTCTATCACAAACATACTGCTTCGTCTCACCGATGACGATGGTGTTGTAAATAACTTGTTCTGTGTTGCGTCCGTCGTTGTAAAAAGCCATATGCCAGATTCCTGTGTCCAGGTACTGGATGAAGCCAGCCTCGTGCACATTCACTGAGCGTGTGTGTCGAGCTTGTGCCGCGGACTCCCCCTCCTGTGCACCAGCTGGACGTGCATGTCCTGCATCCGTGTCACGGAGCGCTCGTTTGTCTTTGGAAATGAGGCGACTACCGTCCAGTAGCTCCACAAAGTCGTACTGCAAGACAAAAATACAATATAAGTACAAGAACATTTAGCATAACTGTAACAAACTTGCAACGCACCTGAAGGTTTACAGTTGATAAGCATATGTTACATTTTTGTTGCCTAGCCATTGGCAAGGCCTAAGGATAGCAACAGTCTGTCAATCCTAACAACTAGCCAGATTTCATTAAGTTTGGTGTGATTATTTATGACCTCCAGAAGAAAGTGGATTGAACCCTCTAACCTTCATGGATGTCCTTGTACAGCACAGTAAGATGCAAACAGAGTGCATGAATGGTGTTTGAAATAAAAGCCTCAGTGTCATCTCCACCACAGAGGACACATTTTTAGATATTTATAGTATTCACAGTTTAATTCTTGATGATGTTGATTGAACCTTAAATTTATAATATGTAATTCTTTCCTCAAAAACATGTATAGATTAATACAAAAGTAATCCCTCTTTATCATCCCTTACCGTGCCCTCTGCCTGGATGTTCTCTTTTCTTCTTAAGGTAAGGACACACAGAGCCGACAGCCAAATGTCGGCAAAAAAGGCAGTTGGACTGATCAGTGTCCCCGAGTTGGTCAAAAAAGTGCCTCGGAACACACCAAAGAGACGAGACGTAATGCGTCTCCATAACAGCAGGCGGCGCTAATCTGTATTGTCGCCCAAAAATGAAAACCGGCAGCTGATTGGACGAACGCGTCACGTGGGTCTTGTTTCTCCGGAAATTCAAAGCCAGACTGTCATGGCGGCTTGTTCAGAATACGATCTCATATTGGACTAAAATAGTTCACCGAAACGTGTTTCTGAAAACATTTTAAGCGAGAAATAGGCCGTGCAGTTGCTGAATCTGTCTTCATTTCAGATCGACAAAGGTCAGTTTAAAAGATTTTCGTCAGATTTTGAGAGACTAGTCACGCTCATTCCGCTCCCAGTTTCCGTGTTAGCACTCTACCAATCAGATGGGTCATTTGAGTCCGACTGCCGACAGTGCCCGCCCCGCCGATTATACATGTCAAATCGGCCAAAATGAAGGACGACGGCCCCTCAGACGGACGACGGCACGGAACACACCGAACAGACTCGAGTCACTGACCTCGCCAGACTGTCCAACGGCCGATTATCGGCTCTGTGTGTCCGGGCCTTAATTGCGGTAGTGCGGGACGCTTCATGGTCAAAGAGCCTTTGGGCCCATGGGTGTGTAACCTCCAGCCAATAACAGTGCGGAGGGTGTGCAGCCCGTTCTCATTTAAAACCGCTGTTTTACCCCTCAGCGTCTCATTTCAACGCAGAAGTTTTACTGACACAGACACATACTTTAGAACATATGAGAAGAGCGTTTAACTTCTCTGACTACTGCTTTGTTCGACACTACCTCTCTCCATTCAATCTCTAGCTCGCATATTCTACCTTAAGAGGGTCTGTACTTGAAATGTAACTGAAAAACAGCCGGCTGGGATTGCCTCCACACGGCTCTCACAGACCGTTCCTCAATACTTGAAATACCTTTGTTTCTTCACAGCATCATGCACTCACATGCACTCACATGCACTAGCATACACGCGGCCAGGCCGGATATCAAAACAAAGAACAGAGAAGCTGGGATCCCAACACACGCAGAGGTAGTGTGACTTCCTTCTCTGCCCAGGACGCCACACTGTATCCTCACAGAGCAAATATTATTTGCTACTACATTAAAGGTGCTCTAAGCGATGTCACATGTTTTTTAGGCTACAACATTTTTTGTCACATACAGCAAACATCTCCTCACTATCCGCTAGCTGCCTGTCCCCTGAACACACTGTAAAAAAAATGCAGTCTCTGTAGACAGCCCAGGCTCCACAAACGGCAACAAAAAAAAACTGTGCCAACCTGCACCACCAAACATAATAAACAGTGTTCCAGCCAATAACCGACAAGAAATATTTGGGGGTGGGGGTTGGAGGGTTAGTGCGCGGAAGGGAGGGGGAGGGGACGGGATGAGGAGGAGGGGCGAGCTAGCCTCCGTTTTGTTTGACAATACTTCGAACGTTGAACAAGAAGTGACATCACCCAACATGGCTTAGAGCACCTTTAATGTTCTGAATGTTGAAACCTTGAAGTTAGCTAGTGTGACATTATGGTTTAATTTGGCCATTGTTGTTCATAATTGTTAATTGATTCCATTTACTTGTTGATAGTTTATTTCTGTTTAAATAGCGGTTGAATCTTCTAATCACAAACTTAGATTACAGATACATTTACAGTAGCATCAAATGTGGTTACAAGCTCAATAACATATTCATATTAGCTCATTTACCCAGAAAAATGCTTTACTTTTTCTCAGCAAAAACTGTTGTTACACAAGGGTGACGAGATTAAAAGAACACACTACTAAAGAAAAAATGATAACCTATGAATAATGGTTATGACAAGGACAGACACGCACACGCACACGCACACGCACACGCACACGCACACGCACACGCACACGCACACACACACACACACACACACACACACATCCCATTGTCTATTATCTAAAGTGCTAACATTGAGCTGTGATAGGGGTGGCATTGTATGAAGCTGTCTTTTACAGATAAGTGGATTAGTCTTTTGAGAGAAGACATGATTCATTACACAGAGATGTAAGTGTAGTCAAAGGGTAGTTTAGGTTTTTAAGAAGCTTATCTGCATCATTATTAAGCAAGAATCCATAGAGCACTTGACCTAGACAAATTTGCAAAGTTGCTTAAAAGGGATTTGGGCTTAGACATTTTGGGAGGCAGAATGTCCTTCTGCTGAGGTGTGTGTTGGTTGAATCCCATCTTCAACACAGGGTTTTCATTGAGCACTCAGGTGCTGCCTGAGCTTCTGTGAACCACTGTGCCCATTTCTTGCCATCATATTGTTCTTTCTCACACATCTTATCTTCGTGTAGTGTCAGTTTTACCATGCCATCTGTTTCACGCTGAACTCTCCTGACGGTGGATTCCTCTCTGATTTACACAAGTTTGCTTCAGTTTGTCTTTTCCATTTAAGGTTGAGTTGGGAGTTTTTCCTCGTATGCTCACATGGTTGGTGGTGCTTGGTGATTTAAGCCCCTTTCAGACACGGAATACATAACATTGCTGGCTTCATCTGTCTGTTAAAGTTATGCTATTTTGTCATTTTTTATAAAATCCAACGGGGCACAATATTTGAAAGACAGGACGTTACTTTAAATTGGGATTATGAATGTATGATAAGAACTGGATGCAGAGCCCCGTTATTCCTATGAGAGTTGCCAAAAATACACGAATAATTGGCACTGCTTCCGCACTGTGCAGCCCATAGAAGCAGGCCCACTAGAGACCTCCGCTGGCCAGCCCACTTACTTCTGGTTTACTGTAAATTATTACGTTTAAATTTTAATCGTGCGGCTCTTCTAGATTTTCCAAATGTTATCGGACCGAATGGATCAAATTCTGACAGTGAAACGAGTCATTTCGCGGGGGTTATGACCCTCAGAGAAATGTATTTACTGATTTACAGAGGTCTCTTTCGCCATGTAAGTCTATTATAGGAAAAGTCTTTGTTGGCCAGAATGCATTACGTGACGGACCAGGAGTTGCAATTACACTGTTTGGTCACTATGTTCAATTTGCTTCAAAGCCCAGCGCACATCCTGGGGGCCTGGTTGGGACTCTCGTTTAATTCTTATTTGCTCTCATGCTGTATGTTAAGCATTTTGCTGCGCATTCATTTATTCATCTGTGGAAATACAGAGTGAGAGAATGCTGGTCAGAATATTACTAAGGCCGTACAAGTTTTTTTTAAAGGATCTCCTTAACAACTTAAAAATACACCGTTCCATGGATTATTCAACAGATTTTTTGTTTTGTTTTGCATAAGAGTTGATGACTGAGATGTTTAACCAGGTGGTGCTGCCGCCTTTACGTTAATCTGACGCCATTCAATTCAGACGCGTGCCGCTTAAAGAGATACAGAAATGCTACTGGGTCGTACCTGGTAAAATTGTCGTGGCGACATGAACCCAGCGCTTATTCTGACATGAGACCAACATGTTTGATAGACATCAGATTACCGTAAAGGGGTGCATGTCTGAAAGGGTCTTTATGCCTGATAAAAGTTTAGTCTCTATAAACTCCCTTGTGACTTGAGCTTGAGCTGTTAAAATAAATGAGCAGGTCATTGTATGTGCGTGTGTGGGTGTGTGTGTGTGCAACCAACCTGTGTGTGTGAGGGCGGTAGGCCTTTGCGTCCATAAACCCCAACAAGAGCATCTTTCTGGACGGAGATGTTGAATTTCAAAAACTGTGGTTGGTCAATATATAGCTGGGACCTCCAAAACACACCTTGGATAAAGAACAACAAAGTCTTTATAGCATATTAATCCACATGCTCACACAACAACACAATACAAAAGTCTTGGATTTTAGATACCCCAACAGTCACAACACAAAAACATATTTCAAACATTGTATCATCATTTTACATTTTCTTTCTAAACATGAGCATTTGTGTGTCACTGTGTTGACATTAATTATTCATCTCCTGGAACTGCTGACATGATGCAGCATACTGACTTAAAGTGCATTCAGAAATATGTCCCTTGCTTGAAACATCAAAATAAATTTTATTGCATACAGTTACATTTTTATAAATAATAATGTCATAATAAAGAACAATTGTCAGAAAAAAATGTGGTTCTCTCGGTTATTACAATACGTCCTATGATACTAAACTTTTATATTATTTTTTTTAACTATTATAGTCAAATTGTTTGATGTTGTAGTTCTCATTTATGGTAGCCCCACATACAAGTAATACATTAAACACAGAGGTGATTTTCTTATTTAGTGTTGGCTACCCCCACTGATATAGCTAAACGGAGTGGACACAATAATAGAAACTCCTGTCAGTAGGCCTATAACACAATACAAGTCCAGCCCCAAAACATGCATCCTACAAAATGATCATATCGTTGAATCAACCCCTCTTTAAAACAGTTTCAGGGCTTGACAGTAGCTGTTGCCCGGTTTCCCTTGGCAACCAGATTGAGATTGTCAATTGGCAACCGTTTCGTGGTCTCTGGTTGCCTATGCTGGTTGCCCCCTTTGGCAACCACCTGTTCAATATTTGTGTTTTTTTATAAAAACAAATAAAAACTGGAAAATTGATTTCAACAGAAGTCAATATTTTATTTGGTTGTCTCCATACATTTTAAACACTATGTTCATGAGCAACACAACATTTCAGCTGATGTGCGACCGCTTTCCAGTGTTGCCAACTTAGCAACTTTGTCGCTAGATTTAGATTTTTTTTTTTGACAGCAAGTTACTGGTGAAAGAAGTAATTATTGTTAAAATGTATTGTTTACATTTATTATTTGTATTACATTTATAATAATCATTTAAATCCCCACCTTTTTTTGTGCTGATCCAAAAATGTAGCTGATGTTTAAAACATGGCAACCGTATTGTCAATTTCGTCAACCAAAAGCTGATGCCTGGTTGCCAAGCCAGCAACCATTTTAAAAAGTTAGCCCTGAGCCCTGAGTTTCAACAGAAAATTATAACTATACGGAAGTAGAATTTATTGCAAGACTGTTGGATTAGACTTCTTTAGGTTTAGCTAAATGCCCTTTATAAACTGGCAACCAGGTGCGTAGCACAAAATTCTGGGCCCTGTAAAAAGGCTTTTTCTATGGGCCCCTCCCCGCATCCACAGCTATTAATTCTAGCATCTTTTTGGGCCCTCCTCACATGAGGGCAATGGGTACTCAGTCCCCTTTTTCTCCCCATTCCGAGGCCCTGCTGGCAACTGAGTGTATTTTGCTTTTGTCAGTATATTTTGTGTGGGGAATTTCAGACTTTATTCACAGAGTGGCATGACTTATGTGTGTGTGTGTGTGTGTGTGTGTGTAACTCACCTGGTGGGACATCTTGTATGGCTCGTCTCCCCACATCCACCTCTCCTGTGTCTATGGTGTTATTCTCTAGAAGAAACATTTTACCTGCAGAGAGAAAAAAAACCCCAGATCAAACAGAGTTCAGGAAAATGTAAATAATTGTGTTAATTCTTTTCATCCATGTACTTGTATTTCTGCAATGGTCAGAGTATAATTTAATACAAATGATGTATTGACAGTAGTAATCGTTTTAGCTCTAGCAAAGTTCTGAAATCTGCAGATAGAATTTTGATCTTGAATGCAGAAAGATTTTTCATCCCTTCAATATTCAATTTTATTTAAATCTTGAAAACATAAAATATATATTACTGGAACACAGGACCTGATTACCCAGTTTCCACATAGGGTAATTGAATTTTTTATTTTTTTATATTTAGTAACTAAACAATTCTAAATCAGCTGAACTTAAACCTGGGCCTAACGTAAAAAAATGATTTTGAGTTATTTCTAATGAAAACAACAAAATTGCCATTGATGAAATGCACAAATGGACACATGCTTTCATTTATAACATTATTTTACCTGCTAGTTTATGAGTCAGAAATGGTTTTGTTTTATGTGTAATACCCTGGGAACCCTTTGGACACACCGCCTTGAGACGATTGAAATCATGCGTCAGTGCGTCACGCTATGTCTGAACAAAGGTGGGCTCTTAACTTAAAGTGCTCATATTATGCTCATTTTCAGGTTCATAATTGTATTTAGAGGTTATACTAGAATATGTTTACATGGTTTCATTTTCAGAAAACACTGTATTTCTGTTGTACTGCACATTGCTGCAGCTCCTCTTTTCACCCTGTGTGTTGAGCTCTCTGTTTTAGCTACAGAGTGAGGCAGCTCACTTCTGTTCCATCTTTGTTGGGAGTCGCACATGCTCATTAAGTACTGCTAGCTTGTCAGTTGCAGAGCACAAGGGAGTGTCATGCTACCAGCTAGGCAGGCATTATATTTTATTTATTTTCTATATATTTTTTTATTTATATATTCGTCACGGAAGTAAAGGCTGGACTACAATAGAGCTGTTTGGAGCAGTTTGTGAACAGTGTTTTCTGTTGGAGATGGTAAGTCCCTTTGGGGTGGACTTTGAGCTTTTTCACTTTGTAAACCTATAACATGCACAAAAAAAGATATATAACACAAAAAAGGAAAGGGAAAAAGCCAAAAAGCATAATATGAGCACTTTAAACACCAATGGCACTGAGCTGTAACATGTCTAATGAAAAATAACTAACACATGGGTTTGCATGGGTTTCAATTTCAAGTTAGGGTAAAGTTCTGGTCATGGTAAATTAGAACACTTCACTCACAGTGATCTCAGTTTGTTTGTTGGTTTGTTTGTCTGTCAGCGGGATTACGGAAAAAAAATATCGGCCTGATATTTTTCATGAAACCAAGGAAGAACTATTTACATTTTGGAGCGGATGCGAATCACAGGCTCGATACACAAATTATTTTTCTCTTTCGTTAACATTGCGAGATAGGGAGTTTGTGCTGCATTCATCTATCGGAATAATCGGAGAAATGAGTTCCAGACTGGAAACACTCACATTAACATTGTGAGATAGTGCATGCCTTGGCTGAGGACTTCTAGTTTCTTTAGTTTCTATCCAGTGTGTGTACTAGGGAGCTGGAATGGTTCCACCGCTGTTCAAAGTTTGTTATTCATAGGCCATTCCTGTTCATAACATTACACTTTAACCGCTTAACTCATGACATCTGGGCAGTAAACCAACACTGACTCAGACATGTGTGGGTGGGTGTGTGTGTGTGTGTGTGTGTGTGTGTGTGTGTGTGTGTGTGTGTGTGTGTGTGTGACAGTCTAGACATTAAGCGCATTCGTTACACTAATATGAGCTGCAACATATGACACAAGTCTTCAACCCGAGCTCGAAGGCGCCCACATCTATCTTTATTTCTAGCACGACATACTCAGACTGGCCTCTCGCTCTATCTTGCTTAATTCTACTGTAATGAATGGGCTTGTAATAGAACTCCTGATATACCGATCTTCGATCTTTCTCTCTCACGCACACACACACACACACACACACACACACACACACACACAAACACACAGACACAAAGACACACACACACACACACACACACATACACACACCCAAGCATAGTAGTTCATATGGCACATGGGAGGTTTTTAATCGACAGGTCTGTTAGGCTGGGATGTTTAAATGGAAAAAAAACTACATATTTAAAGTAAACAGAATACACTGTTAAATAACATCAGTCTGAGTGAGCTGGCTCAGTCTGAGGTGTGTGTGTGTGCGTGTGTGCGTGTGTGTGTGTGTGTGTGTGTGTGTGTGTGTGTGTATGTGTGTGTGTGGTGACTTGTAAAGTGTGATTTATGGTCCTGCGGAGGCTCCACGCAGAGCTTCCGCCGTAGCCTACGTAAGTGGCCTGATGTTTATACTTGTGTGTTGGTGTGTGCATCGATCTCTTTAAGAGAACAGCAGGGCCGGCATGTGTGTGTGCGTGTGGAGTGTGTGGTAGAGAGAGTAACAGGGTGACGGTGATTAGCTTCGGACCGAGTAGTGACTCTAGAGTCATAGTGAGAGAAACTAAGTGTCTCCCCTGTTCTTTCTGACCACGGTGGGAAATCTGGAGCAGGAAAAGTTAACCCTCTCCTTGATTTCATGTTGTTTATGGAGAAGGAGAACCAGGAAAGGAGTAGGAGGAAATGCAACGCTACTAAGCCACGGACGAGAGCCGTGCCTCGCCGCGACGTGTAGTTACATTTTTGTAACTACACGTAGGGTTCGGCGAAGGGTCCGGCATAGGGTCCGGCGTAGGGTCTGACGTAGGGTCCGTTCCTCCACGTACCTACGTACATAGCCACGGCGTCGATTTAACGCAGAACCATAAATCACGCTTAACTAACTAAGTAGAAGCACATGTGGGCCTGTGTGTACATAATGCTTTTAGTTTCTAAGCCCAGTCAGGAGAAAACTGAGTAGTAGTAGAAGTATCTAAAATTATTATATTATTTTCCACATTAAGGCTTATTTTATTGTTACTGTTGCCGTAATCAAGTCATTTATTATTAATGTTGCTGTTGCTACAAGATTCCCAATTGGATAACCCAATAATCCAATTGGACACATCCAATCATTGTTGAAAGTGACGGTAAACTAAAACCTCAACTTGATGTAGCAGTGAAAATGGCTGGGTACAAACTTTTTCATGTCTTACATGTTGCTTTTCACTATTCCTCTATAACAAAAGCTCACATCTCAGGAAAACAAAGCAAGTCAGAATCTCTCTATACTCTGCAGAGACTGGCAGATGGTAATGTGAGGTAAACACTGCAGGCTCTGCTGTGAAAGGATGTGTTCATTTCCAGTCTATTGTGTTCAAATTACCTGGCAGCATGGAGAGAGGGAGTGTTTATTGGTAACCATTACTACTAAGAATTACATTCAAATACACCGATGGCAAAACCCCTTTGGAGGAAATGTAATGCCACTTAGATCATGTTTTTGAAATCTACATATCAGACAACGTACATTAAATGCAAGATGTTCTGTGCCAATGCATTTTGCAGATAGTCAAACAAACACAGGATGTTCACCCAGGAGACTGGTGTTCATGTCCCGTTTGAAAAGAAAACTAACGAGTTATGACTTACAAGGCGCATAACAAACGGAACTTACGTCATGTACTTAAAACTTGTTCAAACTTAATTGATTAATTCCTTTATCTTTTGTAGTTTGAAAAAAGAAATCGATTAAAAATCGTAAATCGAGTGTTGTGTGTGAGATTACATTTTTAACTTCCAGCATTGGCAGTGAACATAAATCCCTAATGCATATTAGTTGCTTATGAATATAATTATTAGAAGAGAGGGGGGTTGTCCGCAGTGCTGTAGAGGATGTGTAAAATTGAGATACTACATCAGGCGAGGTTTCCCTCGGGCACCTAGTGTGATTTCTGTTTGAAGCTAAATGGCTTTCTCCTTACCGCGTCACAAACATTTCTGGGCTAAGTGGAGAAACTTTAACTGGAGCAAACACCTTCTTTGCCACATTTTCTCATATTCGCTGTTGCTTTTCCTGTCAGAAGACAGGATTTCTTCAAGTAGGAACTCACCATTGTCTGTAGACACCATAAAGGTGTTGGGAGTTGTATCTCTTCCCCCTCCTCCGTTTTCAAATGCTCCATATCCCTCACTCTCCTGAAGCTGCCAGTTTAGACCAAACAGGTGCATAGCTAGAGATGAGGAGGGAAAAGAGGAGAGCGAGAGAGAAGAACAGGTAGGTTAATACAGTGTGCAAAATGAAAAGAAGATAGAAAGGAAGAGGAAAGGGAGGAAAGTGAAGAGAAAGGCAAGGGGAAGATTGGGTGACAAAATGTGTCTGTCTGTGTCACTAACAGACAAAAGAAGAGAGATGTGAATATGTGTGTGTGTGTGTGTGTGTGTGTGTGTGAGTGAGTGAGTGAGTGAGTGAGTGAGTGGTTAAATGTACACTCAGGGCTGTGGCATACTGAGAGCGCTAGCAGTATGTTTTTGGAAACGTGAATAACATCTATAATGCTCTCAGGCTAGATATGCAAATAAAGTGGGCAACTGCAAACACACACACACACACACACACACACACACACACAGTATGCACAAATATAGAGCCATACACAACCAATAAAACCAGTTTCCCGCTTTCTCTCTCACTCACATACACCAGTACCCAGGGAAAGATACAGAGGAGTGTGTTAGCATCAAAGGAAGCCTCCAGCAGCTAATCTGACACTCACCTCCACCACCTACGTTTTTACTCTTGTTCTCTATCTGTGTGTATGTCTGTGTGTGTGGATGTGTGTGTGTGTGTGTGTGTGTGTGTGTGTGTGTGTATGTGCATGTGTGTGTGTGTGTGTGTGTGTGTGTACACGACTGCCCTAGGGGTTGTAAATCATCTGCTCACTTGCTATCTTCCTCCTCCTCCTTGCATCTCAATTGAGATGTAACCAGATTTTTTGTAAACCAAACAGAACAGAAACATCATCCACACCCAACGAAGCCCATTTCTATTCACCATCACACTTTCCTCCTTAAACTTGTGTTCACTCCTATATTCTGCATGGTGTCTGCTGAGTTATGCTGACTGTCTGATGAAGAACCGCAGAGCTGATGTGGCATTTTACAAAATGATGCAGCAGAGGGGGAATTCTGTTTTTCTGCTTTGCCTTGTCAGTCCAACAAAATTACACACTGCAATTTAATAACGTAGGCTGTTGTCAGAGTTTACACTGATGTATCCAGATTACACAGCACATCCACTGTCTCCAGTCTCATTCTGCAGGAAAAAAATGATCTTCAGTACAGAGAACAGTGTTGCCAACTCTTTTCCAATGAAAGTAGCGAGCATTAGCTCCAAAACTCGCTAAATATCAGCAGATGACGTCATGTGCTCATTTACATATTATTGGTGCCATGATCCTGCATCATTTGCATAAAGCTTAGCTAGCGGTTGTGTTGGGGGAGAGATCCCTCCTGTGCTGTTGGCAGAAGAGCTGTGGACTGTGATTAGTCTGGGCAGCATGCACGGGAATGAATTACAATATAATACAGTATATGAATATGTCACTTTTTAGAAATAAAGTCGCTAAGAGGGTCTGAAAAGTCGTTAAATCTAGCGAGAAAGTTGCCAAGTTGGCAACTCTTACAAAGAAGAATACTGTTTATTCACAAAAACTGTCTGTGAACTTATTTTCTACCGATTACCATTAGACAGAAGAGTATATATCTGAAGTATTTAAATGTACAGTGTAACATGCAGTATTATCCTAAAAACAATGATTAACACAAAAGCAATCCCTCTCAATCATCACCCACCAGCAGTGTGTCTGTATCTGCAGAGACCCTGCCCTCTGCCTAGATTTTCTCTTTTCTTCTCATTTGTCTGTGTGCAGGACGTTTATTGGCGTCAGCAAAGAGCCTTTGGGCCCCACGTGGATGTGTAACCCCCAGCCAATAACAGCGTGCAGGTTGGGCAGCCTGTTTTTATTCCCAATACTGCTGCTTTGCCCCCCTAGCGTCTGATACCGACGCAGAGGTCAAACTGACACATGCAGGGTCAGGATGAAGCTCTGCATTACACAAAACCTGGCAATGAGTCTCCTTCCTGTAGGTGTGTGTGTGTGTGTGTGTGTGTGTGTGTGTGTGTGTGTGTGTGTGTGTGTGTTCATTTATTTGTGGTTTAGAATGTAATCGCCATGAAACAATCAGAAAATAATTTTATTTCTGTGATTCACTGGAAGTGAGCGTGGGACCGGGAGGGCGCTGGTTCAATCCCCAGACCGGCAGTGTAAAATATGGGTGGGGAAAAGTGTGTGTGTGTGTGTGTGTGTGTGTGTGTGTGTGTGTGAGACTGACCTAGGGGTTGTAAATCATCTGCTCACTTGCTATCTTCCTCCTCCTCTATCTTCCCAAAAGTGTCCCTCCCTCAATACCACCACTAAGGTGCCCTTGAGCAAGGTCCTTCACCCCAAGCGCTCCAGTGGAGCTGCTCAGTGATCAGACTGTGGTTGTACTGGGCAGCTTCCAGGTATGAATGTGGAACTGTGTGAATGTGACAGGTCATCGTTGCAGAAATTGTTCTCAATCAAAAAAAGTTACACATTATACCTTTTAGGGGTGTAACGGTACGCAAAAACCACGGTTCGGTACGTACCTCGGTTTTAAAGTCACGGTTCGGTTCATTTTCGGTACAGTAAGGGAAAGAAATGCAAACATTAAACTGCAGGTTGTTTATTACTATAAACTTTTTTTTAACAATTTGTTTAAACTTTTTTAAACACTTTTTAATAAAATATAATAAATAATATATATATATATATATATATATATATATATAAAATAAAAAAAGAATAAGAAATAAAATACTGCTGCAAAGTTCTCCACTAAATAAAATACTCTCAGTCTCAAACCAATATCACATAATAAAATATAATGAAAAATATAAATAAATAACTATGGATTACAGTGCAGCATTACCAATCCCAGCTTGTCAACAACCGAGTATGGTCGTAGATCAGCTGCTATAAAAACATCAATTGCTTTCGTTATTGCGTTGGCCCGATCGGAATTACCAGCAAAGGTCTGTTTAAATGCCAACGGGAGCTGCGTTTGAATTACGGTCGTTTTTTTCCTTGTAGTAGTGATGTTCACACTCGCGTGATGCCTTTTCAAGTGCGTTAACAAGTTTGAAGTGTTGCCAGAAACATACCCGATCATTCCTGAGCAACGTCGGTACACTGCTTTCGTCTTATCGACTAGTCTTTGTCCGTTGACGTATTTCACTGGGAAACCAAAGTGTTCCCAAACAGGAGACCTTAATGATATGGGTGGCTCTTCAAGCTCCGGCTTGTCCGTACTGTCTATGGGCTTGTCTGCATTGGCCATGACGCTAGCTAGCGAGAGGCTGGGCTAAAGCGTGCCGTGTATGTTGTTGTACAGCGCGCGGTGTGTGATTATTATTTTTTTCCCCAAACCACTTCAGCGGAAATCCCGCCCTGCAGTCGATTTCATTGGTTTAGGTTACAGTGACGGCGGGTAGGTTTAGAGATCAGTGTTTGGTGTAGGCAATCTGTACAGTGATTGACATATTGACATGACCAATGAAAACTTTAGAATCAGCTGCAGGGCGGGATTTGCGCTGAACGCGGAGACTTCCGCCACTTAATATGTTCGTGTGGAAACACGAAAATTGACCTATGTTTCGCACACAAAAGATTGCATTCGGTGCACATGCGCACCGTACCGAAAGCCCTGTACCGAAACGGTCCAGTACGAATACACGTACCGTTACACCCCTAATACCTTTAAAGACTGGGTGCCGAAATAAGGATGTCTGGAGAGAAAGACGTTTTCAAAAGTCTCTCGCTGTTCAGCTCTTAGTATATTTTTAGCTTTTACAGTAACTGAATCTCTGTGGTTTTGATCTGCTTTGCTGCTTCAGAAAAAAGGCTTTTAGATAACAAAATAACGGGAGACTTTTATTGTAAAGAATTTAAAGGAAATGAAACCACTGCTGAAAACAGTGATACGGTCTGTCAATGCGAGACGTTTTATGAAACTTAAAAAAATAAGGTTATTGTATATCGCCGGCTGCCTTTTCCAGGCAACAGCAGGGCACAGAGCTCCAGACAGCCGGGGGTTTAAGAGCAGGCAGTGCTACAGAGATCCAAAGCACCAACCTGTTTGTGATGGTTGAAAATCAAGGTACACATGAGGACTGGATTCCTTACACAGCACATATGAGAGACAGTCGTGTCAAGGACCAATTATTGGTTTTAACTTGGGAACATTTAGTGAGAGAACCCCGCCCAGCACACACACTGATTCCACCTCATTAAATTAGAGCCGTGCTGTGCTAGCAACCCCTCCTGGTGAGGACAGGAGCAAAGGGTCATGGGAGAGTGCTGGCTAATCGTCAGGAGCCTGTGTGTGTGTGAATGTGTGTGTGTGAGTGTGTGTGTGTGTGTGTGTGTGTGTGTGTGTGTGTGTGTGTGTGTGTGTGTGTGTGTGTGTGTGTGTGGAGATTAATGGCCATGGTAACAGTCATGTTAGACTGGTTCTCTCTAACAGACCCTTTTAGGAAATTTGGAAATTAACTGAACAAATTCAGAGAAATGTAGTTGTGGATTTAAGGAAGGTAAAAAAAAAGCCTACAATTAGGCTGAAAACTCTAAAACCATAAAGATTCTTGTTGCATAGTAATATGGCATCATCTTTGCATCCTTCCATCCTAGAGCTTTGGTGTGAATTGATTTCCTATTCTTTTTAAGTATTAATTGCTTTGTGAATTTCAAGCTGTTTATGAGAAGTCAGCGCTGGAAACCATCCTGTGGAAGCTTCTGGGGAAAAAAAAAACCTTGCAGCAGGAGAACTACTTGGATCGATATTCAAAGCAGGACTGCATACACAGTCAGCCTTTAATGCATCCGTTCAGAAGAACAAACTGATCCCAGTTCAGCCCTGATAATCTGACGCACACTGTGAGGGACTACATCGGCAGATTCACCACTTTAAAGGAAGGAGAAGTGTGAAAGACTATAACAGAGGACACTATTCTACTTCTGTTTATGTTTTAGTAATAGTGCTGTATTTACAGGTGTCGCTGTGATGACTTGTCCACTGAAGAATGTGTAGCAACGATAAATGCTGACAGAAGATGAAATGCTCCCATCACATAATGTAAAGGGGACACATCCAGTGTCACCCACCCAGGTGTTTTCACTTATGTTGCCTGATTAGACTTCATCTCAGGACTGTGTCGGGATGTACACTCTAAGAAATAAATCCGTAAAATAACAGAAAAAGTTCTGGAAGCTCATTACCTGGATTTTGCCACGTAAAACGTAAATTATGTGTGTAGCTACAGTTCAAATACAGAACATTTTTCTGTTAGGCCTATTATATAAAATTCTCTCATAAAAAGCTGCTCAGTTAGTAAAGTTATGAGAACTTTCAAAACAAATGTTGAAAAAAGTGACACGTCAAAAAAAGCAACAAAATAAAACACCAAAATGTCGTAAAAAGCGCCAAGCGTCTAATAAAGTGACAACGTGGATTTCTTTGATCTCCCAAATACAACGATCCGTGGCGGACAAAAGTTGTCGGAGCATAAATTATGCCATTCCAAATGTAAAAAATAAATAAATAATACAACTGTGAATAACGTTCTATGGACAATTTAGGTTAAAATATACCGTCATACAACTGTTAAAGCTATAGTGTGTAGTTTCTGTCGCCCCCATGAACAATTCTAAGTATTGACAACAACACTGTCATCCACTTGATACAAGGATTCAGTGATCGAGCACCCCCCCTCCCCTCCTCCACGCAATTGCTAGTAGCCAAGGAGGACACGGAGGATTAAAAAAAGATGGACTCTTCAGAAGAGGTAATTATCTTCACTTCAGTTTCTGCGCGGGAAAGTCGCCGGACGACACAATCTTCTGAACATAGTCATACTGAGAAATCCAGAGAGAGTTGTGTGGAGCTGATAGTCTTAATTAGCTTTGTAGCAACTCATTTGGCAATGGCTTGAATGTAACAGACGTTCATTAATATGAAAAAGTTACGCACTAAAGCTTTAATACAGAGCTATTTCTTAGAGTTACAGACTGTCCTTAATAAATCTTTGTCACAGTAGAC
The DNA here is from genome assembly GCF_008315115.2 of Sander lucioperca. NCBI lineage: Eukaryota > Metazoa > Chordata > Actinopteri > Perciformes > Percidae > Sander > Sander lucioperca. Next base: position 37,740,927 of record NC_050176.1, read on the forward strand.
ATGTTGACTAGTCCTAGGAAGAAAAGCACAGGTGTAACTTTTAGCATTAATGATGACTCCATCCCATTTAAGTGTCAAAGTCCAATAAGGAAGCATACCTCATAGCAAGGATTGCAGCCATTAGTTACGCCAGTACTTTTCCTGCTATGACAAGTCTCCTGTGCATTTTGTTACACCAAATGGGGTGACTTCCACCTTTATCACTGTGATTTGTTACATGGAAAGTGAAAAGTTATTCCAGTCTAGTATCCGGAGGAATTGCATCCATATTGGATGATTCAGCACCTCACGATTTATGTCCACTGCCACACTGAATGCCAGTGCAGGACGTATTGTGCCCTTTATGTAATGAAGCTGAGACTAGGGTGGTGGATAGCTATGGGGCATGTCTGACTTCCAGGCAGGAGACTAAAGTTTGCATCCAGTCACAGATCCGTTATTAATGTCCGCCTTTTTAAAAAAATGTAACATTGATCTTTTCCCTGAACTTGACCAAGTGATTTAGGTGCCGCGACCATACCCAAAGTGTTTGTGTTGCTTAACCCAAACCTTAAATAGGCTGATTAATCAAATTCAAACTGACATTGCGATTTAATTGAACACAATTTTCATATTGCAAAAACCAAAGATTTGTTTTAATGCTTTTTAACGGCACACAATCTAACCAACCCAAGGCTCGGAAACACCTGGCCGTGTGGGCTTCACTTGCAGTACTACTATGTATAAATGGAATGGCCAAGGCAAGTGAAGGTTTTAGATAACATTGTTTTTTAAGGAGCAGCTCGGTGTGTAGTCAATGTGGTTGAGCAAGAGAGAGAGAGAGCAATGGTGGATGCACTTAGAGCAGACAGCAGACTAGGTTTCATTTTGTTCATGAATAAATGCTTCAGCTCCCTGAGACCCAAAGTCCCCGTGTCTTTGCTAACTTCTGGGTACACCTAAAGGAGTTAAGCGTGATTCCTGCTTCTGTGTTAAATCTACGCCGTGGCTACGTCCGTAGGTACGTGGAGGCACGGACCCTACACCGTAGCCTGACGTGCACCTCTACAAGTTGCGGTGCCACACGTCGCGGTGATGCACGTCGCTCGGCCGTGGCTTGGTAGCGTTGCATTTCCCCCGACTCATTCCATGGTTCTCCTTCTCCATAAACAACATGAAATCAAGGAGAGGGTTAACTTTTCCTGCTCCAGATTTCCCACCGTGGTCAGAAAGAACAGGGGAGACACTTTGTTTCTCTCACTATGACTACTACACTACACTACTCGCTGTGAAGCTAATCACCGTCACTCTCTCACCCGCTCCCGCCCACACACACACACACGCCGGCCCTGCTATTTTCTTAAAGAGATTGACGCACACACCAACGCACAAGTATAAACCTCAGGCCACTTACGTAGGCTACGGAGAAAGCATGACGTGGAGCCTCCACAGAACCATGAATCACACTTTAGCCCCAAAGTGAGCATCAACGTCTGCCCTGGAGGCGAAACAAAGTCTCCCCCGAAAAGCTGGAGCAGTATATCGTGTATGTCCCTTACTGGCTAACATATTTCAAGATGGCGCATGAATATGGAGCGTCTACCCCAGTTCATGCGTATGCAAATGTAAAATTTCAAGCCAATAGGAACACTTGGAATTGATGGTGGTGGTAAATATTCATGAAAAAGGACAAGTTTGTGAACGGGCAACACAAATTTTGATAATGAACAACTAAACATGTTACACACTGGACCTTTAATACATTTTGACTTTTGGGCTTTAGAGCTATTGGAAATGTTTAGATCACACCAGTTAGAAACAATCCTGTGCAGCCACCACTGGAATCTAAAAATATTAGTGTAGCCTAATCTTTATCTGCAACTGTGCACAAAGACCAGGTTTAAGCAGAGTGAATAGACATAAAAAAAAGGTGCACAGGATTCACATATTGATTAAGAAGTTGAATGTCAACGTTATGAATGAACGCTACACTGGGCCCCTGGTGTATTATAAGTTATTAAAGTTAAGGTAATAAGTTCAGTCAACATGTTCACATGTTACCATTGGGATTGAAGTTATCAAAATATTAGAAAGCCCGAGCCATAGTTCAGTGTTGAGATTTGTTCTTTTTTTACATTTCTGCCCTTAAGTTTGTGTGATTTGTTAGTGTGACTGACTGGAGATCAGTAAGATTCATATTTGTTTTTAATATCATAATGTTCACACCAGGCCTGTTGTTCTGCAGTGCTTTTTTGTTTCCTCAGATTATATTGATTTAAATCATGCTGGCTATATTACGTGTTTATGTAAGTTGTAATATATATTTTATTTTTACAATTCAATAGCTAAATAAAGATATGTTATTCATATTCAATTCATGCAGCAATTCATCTAATTTCATCATAACACGTAGGCCTGGCCTACATGAAAGAGCAGTTTATATGTTGAGTGTATCCAATGTTGTGTAGGGTTTTAAAGTAACATCCAATAGAAATATTGGGGTTATGGTATTGCCAGTAATTCCAAGTAACTTCAACCTGAGGCCTAGGTCAAAGGTCTCAATAACATTTCTAATATTCTCACAAAATATACATTATTCATGAATCGGTAACACTTTAAAATAATGGTACATGAATTATCATGAACTGATGCATGACTTCATGCATGAAAAGAACATGAATTCATTCATGTAGTACTTCATGAACTATCAGTAATGTACGAGGATTAATAGTATCTCATTCATGACTTAATGTAGGAACAATACATTAATTCATGCATCAATTAAGGTTTTTGAATCATCATAACTTCTTATTTATTAAAGATGATCATGTCTTCTTCAAAAAACTGGTTAAAAAAAAGACAATGTTGTGCACATCCATGTAGTTGATGGTGCAGGACAAAAAAAGTAAATGTTTAAAGCCCGCACAACAGTAAAATGCTCCGAATATATATTTAATAGTGCAGAATCAGGCACACAACGTTTCAACCCAAAATTTGGCCTTCCTCAGGTGTCTTAAAAGAACTGACTAGTCACAACAGTGTACATATATTCTAAAGAACTGTAGTGTTGTAATCATTGTTAACTAAATATTACTTCTTCATAACTTCATCATGTTTTTGGTCCTTCAAATAAAGAGCTGACCTGGTCCATCTTTAACATAATAAATAAGATATGATTAATGGTGGCATAACATTAAATGTATTAAGAATCAAAGGAGTGGGTTGGCAAAATGATCACTGCATTGACACAAAATGCAGTATAATGCAGATGCATTTTTATAGTTGCTTTATTCACAACAACATAAAGCACTTAAACAGTAATGCCTGAGAGCAATGCTTACCCAAGTAGGATATTTATACATTTTACTTTTTACTAACTTCTAAGTGTCTGAACACAAGAAATGTCAATCATGTCTTATTTATCAATCTTTAGCCTGTCACTTTAACTACTGATTTACCTATGAAGAAGACATGAACATCATTAATAAATCCGAAATCATGGTCATTGAAATACCTTAATTGATGAATTAATGTTTTGTTCTTGCATTAAGTCATGCATGAGATACTATTAATCACTGTACATTACTGATAGCTCGTGAAGTATTACATGAATGAATTCATGATAATTCATGTACCATTATTATAAAGTGTTACCCATGAATCTTCAACCACTTGCTTCATTAAAACAGGTTTTATCTTATGTGAGACAACAGATAAAACTTTAATAATCTGCAACACGCAGGTGTCTTCCTTAAGCATACCAACTTGCCCTGAAACAAGTGGCGTTGCTATCAAAATATCCAAATATTTCCCTGATTATGAAGCTTTTTTTGTGTGCACGCACAGGTGAGATGATATGATGGAAGGCACAGCCATACAGCAAGGAATGTATTTTGCTTCTTTTAATACTAAAGACTACAAAACAGTAAACACTGTGCTTTACATTTATATTAAGTTTGATTCGTCGAACATGAAATCCTCAGTCAGTTAGTTTTAGAGAAATTACAAGTACATATTAGTTCACATCTACCATGAAGAATTACAGATATAGTACTACTGTGAAATCAAGAACAACTTCCCTAAAAGACATATTTAAATTAATTGATATATGAACATTCATCTGAGCCAATCGAATATTCAACCCATATCTCTGCCTTTGATTTATGTTCTAGACATAAATGCTGAACAGCAGGAGTGGACAGTGGTGCTTTGCATTTCTGACACTGTGTCCTCGTTATTTTACAAACTACTGACATGGCAGATTCATAAGAGATTAAAATCAACCTCTGCTAATTATTACAAATCATTATGCTGTAGCTCCCAAAATAATACTAGACCCATGGCAATATAGCTTAGGCCCGCATGCAAATGTTGCAAATGCAGGAGTACAAGCTAATTCCTGGAATTATTGAAATGAGGCAGTGTATCCTCACTCTTAAACTTATTTTTGACTCAGTGAAGTGAACAATCAGATGAACAGCTTTTAGAGAAGTGTGGGTGAAGAGAAATCTGCTTTTTGTAAAATAAAAAAAAAATAAAATAAAAAATAAGTACTGGATCAAAAGAGACTTGAATGAATGGATTCTGAATCATTAAAAATTACAACACCCCAGTGGGAGTCACAAAGAGACATTCATCGTAAAGGGCTTTCAGAGTGGGAGTGTAACAGGTCCCATTGCCGCTGAGTATTTGTTCGATGCAGGGCCTTGTTTTATGGGGCACACCTCGCCTCAATTAGTCACAGGGGAAGGTGTTATGTTTTTTTGTTTTATGTCTGTGTGTGTGTCTTTGTTAACACAGTTTGCCTGCTAGCATATAAAATAAGTGACTTAAAAAAAAAAAAAACAGCAACTCTGGATCATCCCGTTATATTTTCATATGTCTTAAGCTACTACTTTATAAAAGCTTTTGACTGTGACATAGAACCTTTAGCATAAACAATAAGAGAAGACACATACAGGGAATTCTGATCAATGACAGGCAACACAAAACAGCTTTGTAAGCTGACAATGTTTTGCTGTATGTCAGTAACCCAAACATCTACCTTCCAGCCTGTATAATAGAGCTTAGATCGGGCCCAACAATTTTTTTAATACGTGGGCCGTTATAACTGACGTTCTCAACTACATTAATTAATGAATAATGCAAGCAGGCTAAACTGCGCTGTTTGTATATTCAGAATGGAATGGATCGGAATGAAGAAATGTAAAAAAAACCTAGATCCCTCAGCCGAATAGTGTGGGTAACAGATCCATAATAGGAGACTTTCTTGTCTCGATCACCTAATTAATACTGTCCTTTGCCACGGTCTGCATGCCGACGAACTGGCTGACAACAGTGCTGCAGTTGGGGGAGACACGATGCTGCACAGTTTACCTCACACTCAAATCAGTGCAGGTCAGGACATATACCCAGAGCTACGGGAGAAGCTGGAGAGGCATAGCTTTCTCCCCACTCAATTAGGCTAATTAAGTAATGATTAAAAAAACACAAATGCTTGATCAAGGGCCCGGCCCGGCCCGAGGATAGCGGCGAAAAATATCACCGGACGACACAATCTTCTGAACATAGCCATACTGAGAAATACAGAGAGAGTTGTGTGGAGCTGATAGTCTTTTTTTTAAAGATGATTTTTTGGGCATTTCCGCCTTTAATGGATAGGACAGTTAGATATGAAAGGGGAAAGAGAAGGGGAAGACATGCAGGAAAATCGTCACAGGTCGGACTTGAACCCTGGACCTTCTGCATCAAGGAATAAACCTCTATATATGGGGGGCTGCTTTACCAACTGAGCTAACCCGGTTACAGCTGATAGTCTTAATCAGCTTTGTAGCAACTCATTTGACAATGGCTTGAATGTAACAGACGTTCATTGATATAAAAAAGTTACGCACTAAAGCTTTAAGCAAAAACTCCCCATTGACTGGTTTCAAAAAGCAATTAAATATCTTGGAGTTTGGTTAACACATTGCCCTAGCAACTTGTATAAAAAAAGTATTAAATAGTAAACAAGCTAATTAAAGTGCCCATATTATGAAAGAATCACTTTTTCTGGGATTTGGGGTGTTATTTTGTGTCTCTGGTGCTTCCACACGCATTCAAACTTGGAAAAAAAACATCCATGCTGTTTTGAGTGAGATACGTGTTTCTGAATGTGTCCTGCCTTCAGTCTCCGGATGAGCTGTTCAAAATCTGCAGGGCTTTTTACGTCACTAGCCGAAACGAGGTGGCTAACCTAGCTTGTTCTGAATGGCAAAACACTGCTACAACACACACTAGTTCACCTTAATCTACAAAAGAACTACTTACATGTCCCTGTTCTGCAGGTATTCCACGCAAAGTTGGAAGTGTGCCCTCGTTTAGAAGAAGTCTCCCAGCTAATCCTGCCTTGTACTACTGAAGTTGTAGAAACAAACAGCTAGATGATGTGATCTTACATAGCTACTGCGCATGTGCGACTGACAACAAAGATGTTACAGCAGTGAGAGGTCTCACTCTGTAGCTAAAACAGAGACCTGAACACAGGGTGAAAAGAGGAGCTGCAGCAATGTGCAGTACAACAAAAATATGGTGTTTTTTGAAAATTAAACCATGTAAACCTATTCAGGTACAACCTCAAAATACAATTATGAACCTGAAAATGAGCATAATAAGGCCACTTTAAAGAAAATCTTAATAACTGGTCAACACTCCTGCGAGAATTGAGACTATAAAATGTCTCTGTTTATGTCACTTAAAGTTAAGGTCCACGTAGCCGTTTTCAGGAGTAGGACAAGCAAATCTCACGATTCATATGGAATGGGAAAAAAACAAGGATTAAATACAGAACTGTAATTATCAGTAAAGAGGGAGGAGGTATTTCTCTCACTATCCTTAGGGATTATTATTATTCTGCCCGATTAAAGACTATAGCCCATTGATGTGACGGTGGATATGAGGCAAAATGGAAGGAGATTGAGGGTGAATGTGAGGATATTCCAATACAAGCAATGATTGGTGATTACAAATTAGATATAAATTACCTAGACCACTGCAACCCATTCACCTCATTTACCTTACATACTTGTTATGATGTAATAAAATAATTACATTTAAGGGCCCAGATTAAAAAACGTAAATGGATTGCACATGATACAGAATTCAAACCAATTCAAATGGATTCTGGTACAAGTACCTTCTGAAAATATTGATTACAGCAGCAAAGAAAGCAATCACTCATAAATGGTTACAGATGGGTCCACCCACAGTAGATAACTGGATTGAAATTATTAAAGAGATTAATGAGATGGAAAGACTGACTTTCCTACTATGCCTGCAAAAGGACTTATACAACGCATGGTGGACAAAATGGATAATATATTTGTTGGAATAAGACACGTGGTTGGTGGTCTCTCCTCCACATCCTCACTACTTTTAAATTGTCTTTGCATGATTTATTGCTATACTTGGTCATTATAGTAATCCACAAACAAAATGCAATGCTATGTATGACCCCTCTATTATAAGCCATTAGACCATGCTTAACGTCTGAGATGTTGAATTGGCATAGTAACTGCCAACAATGTTGTACTGTGACTATATGCTTTGTATATGTAAATACAATGTAAGTTAAAAAAAAGCGTAAATGTTCACCTCTAGCTCAGATTGTGATAAAACAGCCCTGAGTTTGGCAATGTTGTTGTTGTTGTTGTTGTGTGTGTGTGTGTGTGTGTGTGTGTGTGTGTGTGCTCATCAATGTATGTGAGACAGATTCATGTGAGAGAGAGAGTGTGTGTGTGTGTGTGTGTGTGTGTGTGTGTGTCAAGAGTATATGTGTATGTGAATTAGGGCTGCTGGAAGGAATACCGAAAGTCGAATATAATTTGAATAGTAAACAAATCAATACTATTTGAATGCTGAAATTACTGTTCAAATGTGATTTTCTTTTTTATAAATATGTTGGCTAACGTTAGGTAATCTCCCTCTTCTCGTCTTGGCCTACCCGCATATGTCACTCATGTCACGTCTTATGAACAATAAGGTAGCGGAGTGAGAAAACACAAGGCATTGTGAGGTCTAAGCTAACATTACATACCAAATAACGTTAGTACAACATCATGGAGCTAACGTTACGTACCGAGTAACGTTAGTACAGGGGGGAATGACAGGCTCCGCCTGGAAATCGGAAGAAGGACGGGAAATAGTTTTAACATGACTTTATAATCGACATCCACAAAGCCAAAGTGCTTATGTTAACATTAGTTAGCTCATTCTTGTTTCCTAACTTTGTCGCGAGTAATAGTAACGTTGCATGGAGACAGCTAAAGTTAATGTTAGCTGCCCTCCAGCTGTCAGAGTTAGCTTTGACTTCATATATTACCTTCTAACAGCTGTATTCTCAGTAAGGTGACAATCTGCAAGAAACAGGTTGCTTATAAATCACTAAAATAGTAGTGACAGCACCGTTTGGCTTAGTTATTAATGCCGTTAGCATCGTAGCTAACACTATTGTTACTTAGTTTATGACAAATCGTTTCGGCTGTGCTTTCTAACATGATGTTATTGCGCTTACCGAGCACCGTTAGCCTTTACAACAGAGCCGCTTCACTACACTTGTTAGATAATGTTTCATTACAGAGTTCTCTGTTGATTTGCGTTTGTTGCTGTGTGCTCGTGGTGGAAAATGAATGTTAACAAAGTTGCGTGCAATGCGCCATGACGTAGGTCCCCTTCAAGGCCAGGCTAATGTAAGAAGACCCTCTAGTGGGCAGAACGTGCAACAACAACCACATGCTTATAGTGGCAGTGATAATGCATAAGCCTGAGTAGTGTAGTATATATTAATGCATTTGAGCATTACACATTTGAATATTATTTGAATATTTAAAAAAAGAATTTAAATGAAATGAAATTCAAATGGTATTATAGAGGAAGATTGACAGCTCTAATGTGAATTCTAACATCCCAGGAAACTCTTAACAGATGCTTGAAATGAAAAAAACATCTTTCTAACAATGCCACACACACACACACACACACACACACACACACACACACACACACACACACACACACACACACACTAGCCTGTGGCAAGAGATCTTTAAGTCCAAGGACCATCTGAACTTCTATCATAATTGCGTCTGTTCGTTGTTGGAATTGATGACCTTTCGAAAAAAATACCACTTTCCCTCCCCTCTGACTCTTTTCTCTTTCATTCCTTCCTCTCTCTTTCTCTCAAGGCTTTTTAAAAAGAATATCACTCGTACACAATCTAACAAGGAGCAAACTGCCCTGACACTTCTAAAGCGAAGTAGGGGAGAAGGAAAAGCACCAAAGTATTTCTTATGACTACAGGTGTAAATGTGAGGCCTCCATTTGGATTTCAAAGGCTATTTATTTGTTTTTTTATTTACATTTTCCCAACAAAAGTGAAAGCAGCAAAATGTGAGTGCCCAGAAACAATGCGTATTCAGATTCAGGACCCTCCCTATGGGTCACTTCTTTATGCAAATGCTCACGCCTGTTGGTATAAACTGTTAGCCAGATGCCTCCAGTGAGTCCAGCGAGGTTGAAGAGATTAATGACTTTAGTGGCATACTCTTAAAATGAACGTGGATGAGTGCACATTCAAGTCTATCACAAAAGTAGTGTTTGCAACACAACAATCAAATCAACAAGTGTATAAAATTGTATTGAATCAATTTGGAAATTTGACATTTCTTATTTTATATAGCAGAACAAACAAAGACTCAGTCTATTCAGGGGCTTAACCCACATGTTATCCTCTGGTCAAATTTGATCACTTATTAAAGTTTCTATATCAGAAATTTGGATTTTCCATCAACTGAATTGCCCAAAAATAACACGGATGGTTCCATTCAATGCTCTTCGCAAGTAAAATTAATGATCAGTGCACTACATTTATTGAATTTTGGGTCTTTCATTCAATTTTATAGTATTCGAAAAAAAATGTTTAAATGGTTTCAAAACAGCATCCTGCCTAAACTTTGACATAAACCAGTCTGTGACCATCCACTCAACATCCTCTGATCTTAACTATTAGTCAAAATAAATAATTTTCAGCTTTGTTTAACTCAAAAATTAGATATAATTTCATATAAATGAGGTTTATTGACCATGAATTCCAAGAATAAGTGTAAAACTAGTGGTAACAAGTTGGCATTAGTGGTTTATATAATGGTGGTAGTGGGGGGAAAAGCGTAAATGAAGGGACACAAATGTAAAAAAAAAAAAGAACATTTTTGATTTTTGACCCAGGAAGACGTGTCAAAAATGACACATAAGGGTAGGCCAAGGTGAGAAGAGGGAGATTAGCTAACGTTAGCCAACATATTTATTTAAAAAAATCACATTTGAATAGTAATTTCAGCATGCAAATAGTACTGATTTGTTTACTATTCGAACACTTCTCTCGACACTTATACAGCAACAGATGACACGAAGGTTTAATGAAGATTTTACAGAGCTGACAATGTCTGTAATTACACAAGCCAAATATTAACACTGTGAGATGATGCAGACTTCCTTTGACCCACAGTTAATTGGTTTCCATTCTGCCTTGAGTGGATCAAAATCACAGTGAGGGGAAGGGCCACCTTATTTATACAAAGTCTGTTAATTAAATGGAAAAGTTAAACATTAAGTGTGTGCTACAAATGTACATTTATCTACGAAAGAGACTAAGGTAATTAAGGGCGTTAAAAACTTTTTTAACCCTCTGAGCCCTACGGTATTTTTGACAATTTATGGTCATATCTAACTATTCTGCCCTCGGGTGATTCCTCTTCACCTTTTACAATCTTTGTTTCATCTGCAATGACGGGACGACATTTTGTTTCCTACTATGGCCACGCCAAGACCCGCCCTTCAATAGCAGCTTGATTGGTTGGGGTTAGGCATTGACCTTGAGTGGTTAAGGTTAGGATCTTGAGGATCAACTGGGAAGATAGACGTACAAATTCCAGCATTCTGGAGGAAACGAATATGCCCAGCATCACTACCATCATAATGCAGTACCATCTCCGATGGACAGGACATGTCATCCGCATGCCCAACAACCGTCTCCCAAAGTAGATCCTGTACTCCCAGCTAATAGAAGGACAGCGAGCCCCTGGTGGGCCAAAGAAACGCTTTAAGGACAATATTAAGACCAGCCTGAAAAAGTTTAACATCACGTCCGGCGACTGGGAGAATCTAGCGTTGAACAGGGACTACTGGAGAAAAGCTGTGCAGGAAGGTGCAGCACACCATGAAATAGTACTCCGCCGTGCCGCAGAGGCAAAGCGGCAACACCGCAAGGACAAACAGAGACAGGCTCCACCACCACACACTACCTCAACCTTCCAATGCCCACATTGCAGCAGAATCTGTGGATCACGGATCGGCCTTTACAGCCACCTGAGGATCCACAAATAAGACAACCCAACAGAGAGGACAGTCATACTCGTTTCGAGTGACCGCCGAAGGAAAGGAAGGAAGGTTAGGATAGCCGATTGGTCAGAGGATAGGACCTGTACAAGTCGGTTTACGTTACCTTGCGTAAACATGGATGCTTGGCCAATAGTAGTGTGTGAATGCTATTGAAGGGCAGGTCTTGGTGTGGCCATAGTAGGAAAAAAAAATATCGCTGACGAACCATCCCACCATTGGTTGACAAGACGTAAACAAGCTTTTGATTGGTCAGAATGGTTTCCCAGAGCATCATGGGAAAATCAAAATGGCGGTTCGCATAAAAGCTAGCGGCGATTAATGACCAGAAATTCATAAATTATGGACATAAAGTGTATCAATCTTGGATATAACAGTTTGGATTTAATGCACAAAGACCCAGAAAAGAGCTGGATTTCCAGGCTGGATACAAAACCTTCTGTAAGGGCTACGAAGACACCAAAGACATCGGCGGAACAGCATGAGTGTTAGCTTAAAGAAATTATTAAGTCACGAATCAAAGATGCCGTTTTTTGTCGTATACGACAAGCTCTGGGTCATAGGGTTAAGGGGATGTTTTGCACATATGTCTAAGGCCTGAAAAAGAAAAAAAATCTGTGAGAAATATTAAATATGCTACAGAATCTATGTGCTAACATATTAATTATATATAAATGTGTTATAATATATATAACACATTTCATCACTGGCTTTGTCAGGTTTATCTAAACCCAAATAAACCTGACAATGAACTCTTTGAGTTATTACTCTGAGAAGATTCCTGCCTTTCATCAGTGCCCCGAAAGAAAGGTGCACAAAGCATTCCTACAATTTGATGAACTACATATTTGTCTGTCATCAGTATTATGCAGATGTCTCCTGATGAAGAGAATGATTGAGATCCTAAATCAATGTTTTATTATTGTTACATTAAAAAAAAGATGTAGGACAATGATCATGTGATGTTGAAAATCTGAATTCATCATAGCTAGCATAGCATAGTATTATTAAAACCATGTTTCCAAAGAGGATTCCAGCTACAATTGAGCGTAAAATCTGCCCGACATCTTAGCCCACACATCACCTATAGCACATCCTGGAACATAGCGCTGAGGGAGGGAGAGAGGGATGAATAAGGCCTGGAGAAAGGAAAACTCTGGCAGTCTTATCTGATGGGCTCATACCACACAGTGAAAACCATTGCATGCAGCAACAAGAGTACACGAACGGCTGATACAGAGAGAGCTAGAGAGGGAAGGAAGCTGGGCAAGATTGGACAAGAGATGCGATGGGATTAACAATGGACAAAGTAGAAATAAAAGTCTCATTTGTCATCCTGCACCTGGGCCAAACCGACCCTGTTCACAGCACTAATGTGTGTGTGTGTGTGTGTGTGTGTGTGTGTGTGTGTGTGTGTGTGTGTGTGTGTGTTCTTGTTTAACTATATTCGTGGGGTCCGAAAACCGGGAATACCGGGAATGTGGGGTCTGGACAGCTTTGTGGGGCCAAAATGCTGGACCCCACAACTTTAAAGGGATGTTTGAGGGTTAAGACTTGGTTTTAGGATTAGGGTTAGAATTAGGTTATGGTTAGGGTTAGGGTAAGGGTTAAGGTTAGGCATTTAGTTGTGATGGTTAAGGTTAGGGTAAGGGGCTAGGGAATGCATTATGTCAATGACGGGTCCCCACAAAGAGGGTGCCACGCACTATGTGTGTGTGTGTGTGTGTGTGTGTGTGTGTGTGTGTGTGTGTGTGTGCGTGCGTGTGTGTGTAACAGGGACATATTTGCATTTGGCTTAATCTCATTAATAATTACACAAAATCTGTTGTGGTAACTTCTGTTTTAAAATGTATCTGGTGTAAGGTATATAGGCTGTATGTTAGAGTTCAGAGCCCCTCCTTTATTTCTTCTTCAGTAGTCCTGTGACTACAAATACCTTGTGTCCCCTTTCCCTCTCACCTTTTTGTAATACTGTTTGGGAGAGGTGAGTGTAATTTATTTTCAGCTCATTCATTATTTTTAGTCATTCCATTATTTCTTGTATCATTTTGTTTATATTTATGTTCCCCACACTTGCATAATGTCTGTCCCAACCTTCTACATCTTGATTTCAACAGACTCATGTCACTTTATTGTTGTTTTACAGGTTTTTAAGAGTAAGTGTAGCAAGCTTAAATTTGCGGTAGATAAAGCTAACTTCCGTTTTGTGTATGTGTTAATGTGTGTATTGTAGAAGTTGGAGCAGGCCGTTCTGTTACATGACGAGGTCTGTCTATTCATGTTTGTCACCAGGTGCGTTTTAACATACCATTGCTGTATTATTGTATTACGTATATTATTTTAGTCCATTGTATATGTGGCATGTGGTATATGTTTGGGATATAAGTTGGAGCGAGTGTCACAGTGTGGTGAAATAATTATACACAACGCAGAATTCCACCAATCATGTGTGTGTGTGTGTGTGTGTGTGTGTGGTCTTACCTATGCAATAACAGAGCAGGACAGAGAGCAGTACAGATAGTCCTACTGCACTGAGGGCTGTACACCTGAGAAAAAAACAAAACAAAAAAAAAACACTAAACATTTTGTCTGAAATAACCTTTACAATACAAATACACATCTTCTAGATTTACAGTGCTGTTGCATATTCACAATTGTTTCATTTTGATGTATGATTACCTTCCACAAAACACTGCAAACACATTTGCAAATGTTTATGGTGTCTACATGACGGCCCTTTTAATTCGTTTTATTGAGTCAACGCATTCTCATGAATGGGTTTGTATGATATGGTATGAAAACCTATGCACAACAATTTGTATGATTTCCTACGAAATTACGGTGACTGCTGGCTGGATTACATTGCGACCGGTCATGTTAAGTTTAGAGGTCTTTACAGTTAAATTTAGCTGAGAAAAGGGGACTGTGAGCCGTGTACAGTGCACCATGATGTGACTTCAGCGGCTGGTTAAGTTTAGCCGACAAAAGGTGACCATCATTCAGCGACGACAGTTAACTAGTTAAGATTAGAAGCAAGATTGTGGTCTGGGTTTAAACACTGTTTAAGTAGTACTCCAGGGACACGAACACCTGGGTGAAAGTCTTGTGTTTTCCCCTTCATTTCTTCCCGGACACACACTCCACGCCCCCACTTGAAAGCCCTGTCTTTTAATACCCAGCGATCCACACTGACCTCCTCCCTACGTGGCTCTTTGTGCTCTTATACAGCGATAGGCACTGTGGTGCATATGGTAATAAATACGTGGGATACATACGAATTACAGTGCATTACTTTTCGTAGCTATATGTACGAATGATTCATGAGAACAGGCTGAATTTCACTACCAATGCGCAGTCTTCAATGTCTCCTGTGCAAAATGAAGCACATGATTTAGTGGAGCTTTGAAAATGCCATTTTCTTCTACCAAGATCTGGCCGTTTTCATGTGTTCCTGCAATAGTCAGCACTCACTGCAAATGCTGCATTCGGACAACCCAGGCCCTCATCCCATAACGTTCTCCAGCGAAATGCCAAAACTACACAATAACTCTGGTCTGCATAACTGCAACTTTTAGTCTGCTAACATTTGAGTCAGAGTTTAGGTAAGCAGCAAGCGTTTGTGGTTGCGTGAAATTTGCAAGCATAATGTTGCATGTAACATTGCGCAAAAGTGCGGTTGGATAGAATACAACTGCTAACATTATGCACACTATTATTATTAGTAGTGCTGTCAAACGATTAAAATATTTAATTAATCACATTAATGTCATAGTTAACTCGCAATTAATTGCAATTAATCGCACATTTTTATCTATTCTAAACGTCCCTTGATTTCTTTTTGTCCTATTATTTTTTCTCATTTTAATGCTCCTATCAACATGGAAAAATGGATCGGCTTGCTTTGTGCAAATGTTTTTTATTGAAAACAACATTGGCATACTGTAGTGTTCAATTTCACACTAACATTCTCACTTGGAGCAAATAATCTCTCACACAATGTAACGGCTTTGACGAGGGGGCGGAGAATTGGCATCAGCTGTGTGCTTGGCCATCAACTGGTATTTCAGACTGGACTTACTGCGATGATAGCTCAGTTCACAACGACAAAACACACAGATCACTTTGGTCTTGTCAATGGAACCATTTGGCAACTTTTTAAAAGTAAACTTTCCATTCAGAATCTTATTGGCATCCATTTCGGCGTCTCATGCTCACCATCCACTCAAAACGTAACGTTAGCCTACTACTCTTTGGCCGGCTCGCATGCCCAAACAAGTGTGTGCGGCGTGCCTGTTGTTTTGTTTCTGGTCTAGCTAGATCTGGTGTGGTGTTGCAGTTTTTCTTACGTTACTAGTTGTTGCAACAGCATGTGAAAAAAACTACGAAGTTTGCTAGGCCAAAATGAACGTTAATCTCGTGCAAAGAAAATTGACACCGTTAAAATGGGTTTGCGTTAACGCCGTTAATAACGCACTTAACTGACAGCACTAATTATTAGCCATTAAACCACATTATATATTTTCCATGGATGTAAAAGAAAAAAAAATAATCCACTTGGTGCGCGACTTTATTTAATAAGAAATCAATCCATTTTCAGTCCGTATAACACAGGCCAGCTAGCATGAAATGCTGGAAATAACCGTAGCTAAGCTAGCGTTGTTATGTTGTGCATATGAAGTGCCAGGTTGTTAGTGTCCTCCACTTCAATTGCTCCAATTTAGTGACAACATTTTATTTACATTTTTAAGTAAATGCCCAAATATATTCCATATTCACGTGGAATATATTCACATATTCAAGGATGGTTATGATAGATAGAGGGTATGCATAATATGTTTTTAATGACCTTAAGATATTCTTTTTCTACATTAGCCCATCATGTATCTAACCATCCAAGTGCACATTCGGCGCTAAGAGCTGAAAGACCGCCCAAACTGGCAACTGAGTCACTGTTTAAATATCTTTTCTATTCTATATTTCCAGCTTGTAATGCCGCTATTTTGGGTATTTTATAAATATAAATTATTTGTAACAGAGCAGACTTAGGGTTATGTTATGGCCCTGCTTGTTTTTAATGTTTTTCATATCACCATATTATTTACTGCCATGCGAGCCACAAATTAAAGCTTGGCGAGCCGCAGGAGGCTTGTGAGCCACGCAATGAGTAACACAGACAAACAATTACAATAGTCAACTACTTTCTTGCTGCTGTGGGAATTGTGTATTTCTCAAGGGTAGATGTCACATCCCGCAAAAATCCCTGGATGCTACCAAAGTCTTACAACCAGTTAAAAGGCAGCTGGCTGGCAATTGGCTGCTGCTTTGATGGCTCCAGTTACTGCCAAGATTCAGTCGACTGATAAATGTAACTCAAACCTTGAAAATCTATTGCCTTTGATGTTACAAGTCTATGTAACCTGTGCGTTGAGCTGCTGTGAAGTGCATGGTGTTAAGGGTGGTTAAGTAACAGTAGTCAGCCATGAACAGGGTGCAGCATAATACTAGCAAGGCCGCGTGTTATCCTCGCTGCCACAGAAGAGAAATAAAGTCTGAGTTTGTTACAACAGTGTCTATGTCCGCCTACACCAAAGCAATGTTCATTTGACCATTTAATGTCATATCAAACTACCTCCATTCAGTTGAACCCATAACTGTGTTGCCATAAGGAAATGGTTACAAAACATCTCCTGTCTCCAGCATAATTGATTAACTAGGTTAAATACTGATTCCATGTAATTATATGACTAAGTTTTTCTTCTTGCTAAATTACAGCAGGGTGACTAGAGGCTGTTAAATCTATGTTCTGCAATAACAAGTCATGCAGTACACTTCACAATGGCTCCTGGCTTCTTGAAATTGAAGGAGATCTAGGGGAGGGGGGGATGAAAGTGGAGAATATGAAAGATAAGACAAAGGACTAAAGAAAGGAAAGCTGCGTATACTTAAAAAGATATATCTAAATGTCATCTGTAAAGGAGCACATGCAAATGTTGAACAAGAAATACTGAGCATGTGTGCATGCACACTACCATTTTGTATGCACAGTACACCACATACAGTGTTCTGACAATGTGCAAAGCTGGCTGAATATACTAGACTGAATTGTGTTTCTTTTTCCCCACATTGTGCACTAATGGCATGGATTTCAAAATGTTGTCAGCTGTCAGCTCTACTTGATATCCCTATCGCATTCAGGGATATCACCCTAACTGTGTGTGAAGAAAGAGTTCTTCAAAGAGAGACAGGGTGCTATTTAGAAGCACTGACTGAGAAACACTTATCTGCTGACAAGCTTCTGGAAAGCGTATTCGAATTGCAAACAGTTATATCAAGAACCTTTCACCATTTCAGAGGAAAGACATATTCATGTTGGCAATGTAGGGATTTTGTGAACAACACAGCCACAGGAGAGCTTTCTGTTTAGTTTGATGTTACATGTATAAACAAAATGTTTTTTCTACCTAATTCAAGCTACATAGTGGCATCTGAAGCATAAACCTAGGTAACCAAAATGTCCTGGCCCAGTATCGACCAAAATCTAGCTTGTTGGGTTGACACAGTCTTGCCAGAGTCCTGATGAATGATGTGCAATAATCATCCTATGTCCATCTATATGTCCCATTCCAGGCACTTCCTGTGAGTCAAGTTTGCCAACCCTGTAGTTTCATTCAAACTTCAATTCCTTGGTCAGTGTTTTCCCTAGGTTTGTGGAACTTTTAGGTGCACATATTTTGCGGAGGATTTAGGGGTCCTCCCTGAAGAAAATGTTAAGTTTTTCAATGAAAACAAAAAATGCAATTTCACATAATTTTGGACTATTAATTATTACCATATACGTCTAAAATGTCTAAAAAAGCTAGAGCAGATAATACATAAAAAACAATCAAAAAACTTGAAGACTTGCTAAAGAAGTCCACTGGTGACCCACTACAACCATTAGATCTGATTAAAAAATATTTTGTTAGTTTTGATGTTCAGATTAATTTTACATTCATTCAGCCCAAAACGGCTTGGGTGATGCACCTAAGCCTTATAATGGAAGATAAATCCCTGTGGTGACTGGTCATTCTCATGAATGGGTTCGAATGATATCTTACGAAAACATATGCACAACAATTCGTATGATATCATACAAAATTACAGCGACCGCCAGTTACATGACAGTCAAGTTTAGCTGTCTTAACAGTTCAATTTAGCCAACAAAAGGATACTGACAAATCAGACCATTGCAGCTACAAAATATGAACCTAGTTTGTATTTTTACTGAGAAAAAAAAAATCAGGAATTTGGTTTCTTCCTGCTTGTTCGATCTTACCTCCATGAGCAATACTTGGAGGATTTCTTGAATTTGAAGGCAGAGCGGGACAGGGTATTCCTCGGTAATGGCCTGGTGGGTGGGGAGTACACTGAGCCTGTTGCCATAGTGTAGCCAGGAGTTGCCGTGGAAAAGAGGGGGGTGGTGCCTGTACCTGTCTTAAAGAGGAAGTGCCTGGAGGGTGAGAGGAGAAAGAGAGAGAGAAATTAGATGTGGTACATTAGTAGCTGACATTGGCTTTCCTGCTTGATCTACAAGTGCTGCAAGGTCAAGCCTCTAAACTACACTCCTTATTCACATTTACCAACCCTTTGTGACTCGGGCAACACACTCTTACTTTAGTTTTCAATGTCTCCCCAACATATAGACCTTTTGTGATTACATTCGTAGACAGCAGTGGTGGGTACTGAACATCTTTATTTTTTACTCCCAAATAACATTTTATTATTTTACTTTTTTTTTTTTTTTTTTTTCACTTTAAAATGTCACACTTGTTAGCTGCCTAGCCTACTGTTGTTGCCTGTATCTGTTGTTATCTTGATATGAACATGTAGCCAACCAAACCACGTGCTTTGATATGAAGAGCGCTGCATATTAATTGCCTTCTTCAATAGCACAGGCACTCAATACGAACGTAATCTTTACAATGTAAAGAATTATTGTGGCAAATGCACAGGAGCAGGCCATTGTTGAAAAAAGTATGGTAAGCCTGTGGAAGACCTGTGCGTCATGCGTTCACCCATATTTGCTCTCCCAATATGCCTTCTTAAAAATGATTGTTTCCTGAATAAATAACTGGTAGCGTACTGAGTGCCAAGCCAATTTCATTTTCACCGGTGCCATTCTATTTAACGAATTCACCATAGGTATGAATGGCAAATGCAGCAACGTTAAAAGTAGATTACTATCCCAAAAAAAAATACTTGAGTAAAAAGTAAAAGTTCAGTTTTTAAAAGGAATGTGAAAAGTTACCATTAGCGTATCATTTTTACTCATTTGCGTTACTTGTGTCGAGTCACCCCTGCTAGACAGCCAACACAGATGGGAAAACAAATGGTGCAAATGGTTCTACCATGACAGTGACATGGTAGAAGCCACTATGACACACCATGACAGTGCATATCCAATAGTGTTTTGTCTGTTTAGACCACAATGGCTGTGACTCTCATAATCTCATACAAGTTAGTCAAAATGGGTTCTCATACTGGTGTACTGTGTGAACAGTGGAGCAACACAACTTTATCATGCTAATTAACTTGATTGATGAAGCCTGTGACATCAATTTTGTTGTTACATTCCACATGGTTTATAATCCATACTTCATCCACTATAAATTACTGTGACAAGTAAAACTACAAGGTTAACTATATTTTTCAGGAGTGTCCAAAATTGTTCAGATTAGTAAAAGGGTGAATGCTTTAAAGCTATAGTGCGTAGTTTCCGTCGCCCCCCTGAGGAATTCTAAGTAATGACAACAACACTGTCAGCGCATCCACATGATACAAGCCTTGCGTGACCACGCACCACCCCCACTCCTCGATGCAGTTGCTAGCGATAATGCATCTACCCGCAAAATTTAGAGCCATGTTTCTTTCTCTTTAAAAAAAAAAAAAAATACATTTAGCTTAGTTAGTTAGTTTGGCTTTCCTTAGGGTCTATGTAACCTGTTCTGAAATGGTTCTATTATAATTTATATATTGTGATATATATCGTTATCGCAAGAGGCTGAAATGTATATCGCAATATGGATTTTAGGCCATATCGGAACAAGCCAACCGAGAGACAATGGACTATATAAATATTACATTTACACCACTGTCCTTATGAAAGCCAAACAGTTTTATTTATTTTTTTTTTTTGTCTTTGATTGTTTTCACAGGAACATTTCCATGAGAAAACAACTGGCACATACATGTATGGCTGCAGTTATTACCAAGGTCACAATGTCTACTTAATGACACAACCCCGGCTAATGAGCATCTGTAATTACAATCAGACTGCTCTCTAACAAGGCTGTATGATTAACACTTAGAACCTATTATAACAAGGGTCCTTCAATTAATACCTGCCTCGAAGCAAGATAGGAAGAGAGAGATAGACGAGGCGTTGAAGGGGGAGAGAGTGAATAAAGAGAGACGGGTAACAGAACTACTCAGAGAGAAGCTTTACAGCATTACAGGGTTCTGTATGTGAGTTCTAGCAGTCAAACATAAAACACAGGGCTTTCAACGGGGGGAGCGGAGTTCATGTCCCGGAAACGTTAAGGGAAAAACACAAGACTTTAACCCAGGAAACAGGTGTCCCTGGAGTACTACTTTAGGGGACCGGTGTTCTAACCCAAACCACAATCTTTTTTTTCTAATCTTAAGTAGTGGTTTTAGTGCCTAAACTTAACTGCAACGGCTGCTGAAATGACCGGGACCTCACGGTCCACTTTACCCTGTTAACAGTCACCTTGGGCCCTATTTTGACGATGTAAGCACATGGCGTGAAGCGCCTGGTGCAGGTGCGTTAAGGGCGTGTACGAATCCACTTTTGCTAGTTAACAGCGGAAAAAAGGGTCCGTGTGCCAAGAGCATAGCTCAGAAAGAGTTGTACTTTGTGTCTTAATTAATCAGAGGTGTGTTTAATCTTCGCGCGTCCCTGTGTGTGTAACAACCATAGTGTGCGTGTGCTGTGCACGAGCCTAGGTACAAATGCGCTGTTAAAAAGCAATGAAATGTTGCGTTACTGCGCGATCACTTTCCACTGCCTCAAGATAGCAATACGCCGAGAATGCACCTGAACACACCTCCCTGTAAGACCAGCACGCCCATGGGCGCAAACATGGGCGCAGGTGCTATTTAAACGATGTGGGCACTGGCAAGAAATTGACAACTGCGTCGGTCTTAAACTAGCAAAGACACTTGCGTCGGGCTTTGTGCGAGCTAGGGCCCCTTATGTCGACTAAATTTAATTGTAAAGACACTAAACTTAACTGTAATGTGACAGGTAGTCAAATGACCGGCAGGCGCTTACGCTCGCCGTCATTTCGTATTGTTGTGCATCCGTTTTCGTACAATGTCATATGGACCCGTTCATGAAAACGCATTGAACATCACACATATGCAAAAGATGAATTGGTGCAATACTTCTAAATGTACTTTTTTGACTGTGTTAGGTATACTGTAGAGCACTTTGCTTTTGATAGCTAATAGAAAACCCTGGGAGATTAAAAAGTATCTACTTGATGTGATGATCACCAGTTAAAGGTCAGAGAAAACCCATTAGTGGGAGTTCTCCCTTCAAGTGGAGTGTTGTGAATGAGTACAGTACTTCAGTCATGCTCTTTAGGGCCCACAGCACTGCTGTTGCCTTTCTGCTAGTTAATGCCATTTAATGCCATGTCCCTGACTGGATGGTCAGAGCTAACAACTAGCAGGACTCTGGCAGTGCTTGGCCACATACGACTGGATGCAGGTTTAACTGCAGGTTTAAATCCACCTGGGAGGTTCTATGGGTGGATTGTGTTTCAAAAAGAAAATGTAAATGAGTGTGTGTTGCCATTAACTACTGTTCATGTAGACACAAATATTGCTGCAAGGGCGCGACCAGTTTACATTATCAGAAGAGCACCATAACTCACCACTACTAACTACACCACTCACTGGCCAGTTTATTAGATACACCATGTGTTTATTATTAAGGTTGTAGAGGGTGGTGTTGTACTGGAGTGCATAATATTGAAAGGTGTTTTTGCCCCCCCCCCCTCCCATATAGAAAGCTGGAGATGACAAACCTTTTAATAACCTTTTAAGCCAGAACATCTGAAAACACACACACACCTTTTTATTGAGTCAGCAAGTCCTACTATAGATTCCTATTACAATAGACAAACAGGCTGAGCTAAAATGTGGTAATCAGCAATTGCAGTGAATCACACCTCACCTCACACGAACCGAAAGACATCCTCACATTTTTTAAGTTACATTATTAGGTTCCTTTGCATCACATTATATGTCAATTCTTCCCAGTGGTTTTCATCATTATTTTTTTTCGGACATTTTATTCAGCTTGTACAGTAAGTGCACCTCATTTGACGACAACAAAGTTCACGGATTTTGTGCTTTTATTTTCCGTTTGTGCTCCCATTTTGAATGTTATCACTCCATGCAATGGCTTATCAGCCTCATAGATATGGGTTAGAAGGGGCCCTGCTACACCTACTAGTAGGTTGAGAAGTTATCATCTAGTTACATGTTAGTCTCGCATTGCCAGACCTTCCTCCACAGCGCTGCGGTGGAGGGTCTGGCTAGTCCACACAGCATTCCGGGATGGGAGAGAAACGTGCTCTGGTTTATTGGCATTTTTTTAAACCAATCACAATCGTCATGGGCAGCGCTAAGTGCCGCACGGAGCCCCGTTGCCTCTGCAAAATAGCCTCGGGAAGGAACTTGTTTAGATGGAACATGTGTACGTATGTGCATGTGTACGTTCAATTCCAACCTGCGGCCCTTTGCTGCATGTCATTCCCCCTGTCTCTCCCCTTTCACATCTCCAGCTGTCCTGTGAAATAAAAACCTAAAATGCCCCCAAAAAAAGAATTAAAAAAAAATAAAAAAAGTCAATGTTGGCACAACCATCCACCACCCCAAGCTTCCTCCTTACGCAGCGTTTCTGTCTTTTAATATCATGTGTTCTGAGCGTCTAATGTTAACGTGTATAGGGAATTCAGCTTACCAATCAATGCTACCAGCCTACTAAGCCAACTAGGAGGTAGAGTAGGGCCTACTGCCTCACATCTATGGTAGTGATAAACAACTGATGACGCCCATTAAATCGGCTGATAACGTTCCAAGCGAGTGGTTTGTAAGAAATAACAAAATGTTGTTGAAATGAAAAACTACTGATAAATACTTGTTGCACTGAAAGGGAGGTATATTTGTTTGTGCTTAGATGTGTGCTGTATTCTGTGTGTGTGTGTGTGTGTGTGTGTGTGTGTGTGTGTATGTGTGTGTGCGTGTGTGTGTGTGTGTGTGTGTGTGTGTGTGTGTGTGTGTGTGTGTGTGCGTGTGCATGCATGGATACATTTTTATGACTGCCACTTCATTATCATCATCATATTAAAGTGCCTCATCCCTCTGTGGAAGTGTGAATGAAAAGTCACATTTTATTATGCTTTCATTTAGAGTAAGAAAGGACGAGACACAGAGGCCAGGCGTGGCCACTAGATTACACACACGCACGCACAAGCACACACACGCACACGCACACGCACACGCACACACACACACACACACACACACACACACACACACACAGGAAGAGAGAGACATGTCAGATGGTGATAGGCATTTAATGACTATTTAGAAATGTAAAGCTTTGTATTTTTAGCAAGTTCATACATAAAAAAGAAAACTGAGAAAACTCAATTTTACAAAAACTCCAAAAGCTTGTTGTGTCAGAAAAAGCTGTCACTGATATCAACCAAATTTCTCTCTGGAGAAACTAAAATGATTTTATTCTTGCTTTGATTTCTGATTTCCTATTTATGCTGCTACCACTTCCTGCCTTTTATCACCAACATCACTTTGACAGCAATTCATTATGAAGTTGTAATTATCTTGGGTTGTGAGGCTAAAACCTTGAAAAAGCCCATGAAAAATAATGATACCAATAAACTAGATATTAGAAAATACAGCTGCAAATGTAATTCAAACCAACCACAGAAAATGAGCCAAAACAGAAGGGGTTATGGGTAGACGGACATTATGTTGACATCTGATAGTCTGCAGTTTGTCATGGTTGGAAAGCTGAGCATGATGGAATTCATTATGGATTGATGGTCATATTCAGCAGTTCCTTCTTGTGTTCTTTACTACAGCAGAAACACAGGCACATTCATATTGCTTAGCTAAAACTCCAGGGACAGGACTCAGATTGTTTTTTTACAGAAGAGCATTAGCGCCACATATGAAAAAATTATTGAGTTCTGAGTTTAAAGTCATAATTCTGAAAATAAAGTCAGAATTCTAAGAAAAAAAATCAGAATTCTGAGAATAAAGTCAGAATGACTTTAATTCTGACTTTAATGTCAGAATTCTGATTTTTTTTCTGATTTTTTTTTACTTAAAAAAACAGGTCCAAATTTTGAGATTAGTCATAAATTTAATCTCAGAATTCTTAGAATAAAGTCAGGATTCTGACTTCAATCTCCAAATTCTGACATTGTTTTAAACTCAGAACTCATATCCATTGTTTCACATGTGGCCCTAATCCTCTTCCGTAGTTCTTTACTAAATCTGTCACTAAGAAGAATTACAGTTTGCTAATACTTGAATACTTGTGTACTTGAATATAGAATTTGCACTGGCAATGTACTTGCACTGACACTCTCTTGCACTATGATACCATTTCACCTTTCTGCATTTTTTTCACACCACTCCTTTAAACATTATTAATACACTGCACACTATTGATATCTTCCTTCGTATTTTTGTAGTATGTACGTATGTGTGCATGGATGTCATATGTCTGTGTGCCTATGTGTATGTATAATGTGTATAAACTATCAGACACCTTCATTTCCTTCTGGATATTTCTATCTCTATCTATCTATCTATCTACTCTCATATCATTTCATAATGCTGCTGCACTGGGACACATACAGTACCAGGACTGGGACAGACACAGTGAGGATAATCAAGTGTAAAATGACTGTAACCACAGTGTGCTTAGTTGACAGTAGCAAATTGTCAACCATAACTAATCTGGTAGTCCGCTAATAATAGCAGCCCCTGCAATGCACTATTCTACAACATGCATTTTACATTACATTAACACTATTTACACTGGGGCTTTTAAGTGTCTTTGACAATAGGAGCAACACAAGGCTGAGGTTGGGTGTGTGTGTTTCAGTGTGACATAATGTAACAAAAGCGAGAACACAGCCAGGTTACGGATCCTCGGAAAGAAAATGACTGTAACTAATGTGTGGATACTAAATGATCCCGCATGTCTAACACTGTGACAAAAGCCATTGAACAGCAGCTTTCTCCATACATTCCCCCACACACCAACAACTGCCTACAGTGTGTGGAATAAAAGGATCATTTCATTTACATTTCACCATTTAATTGCTCTTTTTCCCCATGCCTAAAATCATGCAAACACCCACCCATACCTATACAAATGGGTGCCTCTGATTTGTCTCTAGTAAATGGCCATTGTACATTATGTACTGTCAAGAGAACAGAGAGTTTACAGAGTACCATACCATTTATTATTAAAATGTTAATCACTAGACTTTATTGTTTATTTATATATATTTTTTGCATTATTGTTGTGGAGTAATGCATGTGGAGATAGTATTTAATGCATTCTGAGGTATTTTTGGGACTCGTTTTTATTTGTATGTATTAAATGTTAAAAGCTTACGCTGCTAGTATATGCCCCTACTCCCCAAATTTGATTGAATTCTCCTAGAGACTGGGACTCCATGACATTCAGAGAGAATAAGAAGCCTGCCCACAGTGTTATCAATCTCCTGTTTTTGTCCTTTAGATTTCCTTAAATTGTAATTTTTTTAGGGTCTTAAAGGTGTTGGTGGGAACATCTCCAACAGAATCCTAAAAGATAAGTGAGCAGTTCCCAAAGTCCAGCAGGAATGAGGAAAAAGTTTGTAATGTTACTCCTCATTACTAACTGTTATTGGGGGCAAAGCAGCGAAGCTGGGAGGCACCATTAGTGATTCTACCTTTTCTTATTATTACACATCTTTCCTCTGCCAGGGGAGTCTATGGCAGCCCATAGAACCGTACAGTAAAAAGTTTGTTGTCCTCTCCCACGCATGGCCTTCCTACGTAATACTTTACGTATCACGTAGGGAGGTTATAGGTTGCGCTGGGGGGGAAGTTACATTCATGATACGTTTCCTAAAAATGAATACTGTTCACGAGTCCCTCATCTCAAGTCTAAAGTCTTTTGAGGATGAGTCCCAAGTCAAGTCTGAAGTCACTGTATGTGCGACTTAAGTGTGACTCTGTCTGAAGCTAACAATGTAGTGGCAAGAAATAACAGGCCAAAAATAAATGAATGAAATATATTTATTAAGAAATCATCCCTTTAGTGGTGACAAGATGCTACTGAAGATACATTAAGGTTTATTTTGATGCAAAGGACATTTGTGCAGCAGAAACATAAAAGAACACTAAGGACATGAGTTTAGTTAAATGTATGCTTCCTACATTTGTAGAATACACTTTTAGCTGAAGAAAATATTTCTTTATGATTTCTGAAAAAAATATAGACATGTTACAACAATTAAAAATGATAAAACAATAATTAGCATTGTGCTTAGTTTTGTATTAGACATTACAGCAAAGGTCACTATTGCCATACTCTTTTCACAGTATATCTTCATTCCAGCATTTATAGGCTTTATAGGCTAATTAGGTCAGACACAACAGAACCTTAAGTTTCCCTTAAGCTCCCACATTTTCAATAAGTCAAAGTCTTTAAATGTACATTACCAAATAACTAGTATGTCCATGTTTATGAATGATAAATGACTCTTTCTTCCAACCATGAAGAGTTTGTGTGTGTGTGTGTGTGTGTGTGTGTGTGTGTGTGTGTGTGTGTGTGTGTGTCTGTGTGTGAGAGAGAGAGAAAGAGAAAGATTGACGATCAACACCTGCTCAATCCAGTGACCAGTTGTGTAGGGTATCCCTTGACACAAGTGCTTGCACATGGTTCTGTGTGTGTGTGTGTGTGTGTGTGTGTGTGTGTGTGTGTGTGTGTGTGTCAATGGATGGATTACCACCTCTAAATGAGGACATTCACACTCTCCTGTCATGTCCCACCCCCAGACTGTATAAAATAGGTCTCACCCAATTCTCTCCTGCTGTCATCTTCTAAGTACCCAATATATGCCCATAACACACCTCTGTAGTCTCTCTCTCTCTGTGTCTCTATCTACAACTGTTGTATGCTCTGTCATAAAAATATCAGTTGTAGCTACAAGAAGATCTGAAATTAAATTTGTGTCAGTGCTTCACATTTCAGCCAAAAAAAAAGACATTTATTTGATATATTGTCTTCTATCAACTTTGAAAGTATAATTTGCATTTTAAACAATCTAGGCTGTACAAGTGCTCAATCCTCTTTCCCTGGATACATGTGGTAAACACATAAAGTCTGCATAATCATTTTTCAAATCAAATTTTATTTTGAAGATATCTGTATTTTTCTCTAGAGAGCATCACCCCAGATTCTTAAATACATGTAAATGAGTGTGTGGGATGTGCAGCATAGTGGTAAATATTGTATCTGTGTGATGCCAACATACTTGAAGCCAAATTGATGTCTTTCCATCACTACATAGTTGATATATGATATTCCATCAATTATCATATTCCATATGCAGAAGATAAACTTTTTGGTATAAAAAGTCAAATTGGACAGAAGACAGATGCAATATAGTATTACAGTTTAAATCTATAATCTTTTATTTTATTATGGAAACATTGTGGTACATATAAAGTAAGCAACACTTTTCTTTTCCCTGCCTACAGCACTTGTTCTGATCATGGTTACTCACAGCATGGCATGGGGATCTGGTTCACTACAGCCTGGGTTAAACCCAGAACTCACTCATCTTAACCCTCCCGTTGTCTTCCCGTCGACCATTAACTTGTTCTCCTGGGTCTAAATTGAAAATGATTTTTATTTTGTGCTTTTTCCAACGTTTTAGTATGCTTTTGACGCTGTTTTAAACATTTTTGTCACTTTTTTCAACACTTTTTTTTAAATTCATGGTCAACATACCTAATTTAAATGACATTTAACCTAATTTTTAAGTTAAAAAAAGCAGAAATTATTAATTATTTTGACTAATAGTTAAAGTCAGAGGATGTTGAGTATAGGATAATCACAGACTGGTATATGTTAAAGTTTAGTCAGGATACTGTTTTAAAACCCTTTACACATTTTTTGAAATGCTATAAAATTGAATAAAACACCCAAAATTCAATGGAAGTAATTATTAGTTTTACCTGCGAAGAACGTTGTATGGCTTCCATACAACGCAAATATGCATCCAAGTTATGTTTGGGCAATTTGGATGAAAGAAACCCATATTTCTGATATAAAAAACTTTGAAAACGGGTCATATTGGACCCGAGGACAACACAATGGTTAACACTTGGTTAAGGCAGCTCTATTTGCAGTGTGACCGTCATTATAATGAAGAGGAAGGACAGATTTGGAGTGTTTTTTCTATTTGTCCTGTTTGAGCCATGTGTGGAGTAAGGTTACATACATTTTTGATACCACGTGTTTAAAACAATACCATTTCTGTATTACTGTAGTATTTTATGTATTATAATTTTATACTGACTATTATGACTTTTTTCTGGTCCAGCATTGTGTGCAGGTTATTAATTAATTCAGTGTGCTTTTTTTTTCTCCCTTTTTGCCTTGATATTGAAAGAGGTATCACATATCGCTTTTTTGGTATTGCATAACTTCCATTATTCTCAGGAATGAGCATGGAGCAGTGTAATCTGGTAAAAACCATGGTCCTCTAGTGAAGTAACTGACGAGTAGGCTATAAATTAGCATTTTTTTGCAAAAAAAAGAAAACAAATGTCAGCTACCACTCAAAGAGGTTTCAGATTAAGTGATAACATGGAGCCATTTCTCACTCAACATCACATATGCAAAGGAGCTGGTATGAGGCACAACTTCACCTCCCGCAGTGCAAGCATTAAACGAACAATCACTCCACACACATAAGCAGAGCAGCAATTTAACATGAACAAATTAGAGAGGAAACACAGGAGAGAATGGGGCAGAGGATAGTAGAAGTAGGATAGAAGAGAGAAGATGTAGGATAAACAGGGAAAAAAGGAGGAAATGGAGAGGAGGATGAAAAAAAGGAAGGAGCTAAGAGAGTCATGGGAGTTTTGTAGAAAGTGAAAGGAGAGAATGATTTTAAAGACTATCTGTGAGTCTAGCAAATGTATTTGGCATGCAATCTAGAAAAGTGTTTGTCTCCAAGTCTGTGAATGTGTAAGAAGGGTTCATTTGCAAAAAACAGATATCTCTGCTTTGTTAAACTCCCTAAATCATGTTATCTTTGTGCTAGCCAGGAAATATCAGTGAAACTGGTGTTGGGCTATTTTAAGAATATCTGTCTCTCTCTCTCTCTCTCTCTCTCTCTCTCTCTCTTTCATAAATCATGTTTTTGTAGTGTGTACTCAAAGGAATATCAATCAAACTGGTGTTGGTTTATTCATTTTAAGAATGCCCTGTATCCTTTTTTGCAAATTAACTCTGCGATATGTGCCTATGTTATTCTAAGCACTCCAGGGTTTAGTCTCTTGTATTTGCAAGTTCGCTCATAGTCAGAAACACATGCTTGGAGTCTTCGTTAAAAGGGTGGGAGCGAGGATGAGAGAGACACAGTCGTGGTATCATGTAGTGTGTGTGTGTGTGTGTGTGTGTGTGTGTGTGTGTGTGTGTGTGTGTGTTAATGTGTGTCTCTGTGTGTGAATGGGTGTGAAAAAGAGGGTCAGAGAGAACAGTATATAGGGTAAAGGTATGTAGCAGTTGGTGAGTGTTTTGTCTGCAAAGATTAACTCTAGAGTCTATATGATATCATGGCTCGCACACACACGCACACACACACACACACACACACACACACACACACACACAATACCATGTCAGCTGACAGGAATGTTGAAGAGAGAGACAGCCACTGTTTGAACAGGACAAAGCTGGCTTAGACTGGTGTGTGGGGATGATATTGATCTTTACATCAGGTCTGGTCCAGTCACTGTGTCAAACTCTGAAACTCTGAACTCTGAAGTACATGATGCAGTTTTAATTCAGTTCAATTCAATTCAATTAAATTTTATTTATAGTATCAAATCATAACAAGAGTTATCTCAAGACACTTTACAGATAGAGTAGGTCTACACCACTCTATAATTTCCAAAGACCCAACAACTCCAGTAATGCCCCCAATACTGATTACATAGTGACTGTAGATTTGATACATGTGATCACATATCTTTAATAAAAGCAGGACGGTCGGAACAACTATCTAAGCTGGTCAGTTGAACAGGTGAAGAGAACATTGTTGGTTACGGACCGGTTATCGACGCGGTAACGTGCTGCAGATCCGCTGTTTTCAGCTGAGCTGCACCAGAGAGTATTCAGTTAAAACAGATGGTTGATACTGTTCTGCCCTCAGTGTTCTCCATGAAGTTAGCTGGAAGTGAATGTAGCCGCGGTGTGTTTTATGTCGACTGACTGCATCAGACTCTCTTTATACACATACGTCTATGGTCGGACTTGACAAATAGCCTTTTAAGTTCTTGTCAGCACCTCAGGTGCTCTAATTAATTCGTTATTTGTCATTTTGTTTTAATGAAAGTTCAACTCCTCGCAATTGCTCCTTATAATATGTGAAATAACGGGAGTAACAGGTGAACCAGCTTCAAAAGTGAATTTTCTTTAAGTGCTGTGTAGTGGATAGAGACTTTAAAGTAGTAAGACACTTTAAAGTGTTAAGTTTGAGAATCCCCCCTCGGATCTTAGGGTTCCCCCACCTGCCAGATCCCTCTTTAACCCCTGGGTACATCTGAAAGTATATGCTTTTCTTTTCCCTGTTGAACTGTTGACATCTTGCCTGCAGCACTTGTTCTGATCATGGTCACTCAGCATGGCACAGGTATGGGGATCTCATTAACTACAGAGGGAGTGTTCTGAGGCCACACAGAACCATCCTTAGCTCACAATATCACTCATCTCAACACTACTCCGGTTTAGGCAGCTCTTTTGGCAAAAAACATTTGCCTCCTTTAACACATGTAAAACATGTTAAAGCATAGCCATATTTCAAAACAATGTATAAGAACTCATCCTAGGCTGATAATCTGACTACATTTTGCAACAGACACATTTTATGGCAAACACAACAAAATTCTCCATCCAGGGACTGCATATCTGAATTAGGAGCTAATCTATAAACGGTTCTAATCAGTTATTTGGGACCTGGGTCAGTCGGTCTGCAGGTTGGACTCAGACTGGGCAGGAAAACTGTGGCTGGCAGGGACTTCTGTTTTATAATCAGTCTGCACGTTCATGTAGATACACCATGCAGTAATACCATGGTAATACCATGGTGAACTTTTTAAAGCTTTTACAACTTTATTGTGAGTAAATGTAGATGTACACATTGTATTTACTTTACTTGCTTCATTTTGGTGGCCTGAAGTCGCCTCCACATCAGGGGTAACATAACATACAACATAGCTGGCTCTTCAGCGTATACGTCATCACTGGCTGCCGCCTTTCATGGTTACGCCTTGGTCAGCGGCAACAAGGTCAAAGTTGAAATAATTTGAACTTTGAGTGCAGAGCTCAGCCGCAATTTTGAGCAACACGCCAAGGGTAGCGCTTCGTCCGAGTTGTCTCCACCACTCTCCCAATAATAAAACAACGGCATAGCCAGCGCAGAGCGGTTATACTGCGGATCCTGTGTATCCACTACCCTGGAAATCCAGAGTTCTCGCGAGAGCACAATTAGAATTTGCTCAGTGAGTCACTCTGGCATTCAGTAATGATGCTCATTAACTATGCCCTTGTAGCCAAGCTGCACCAATCACATCAGTGTATCTGATATAGGCAGATGACGACAGTTTAATCTACCAGTTAGCTCCGCTGGTAGCTAAGTGTATGGGGCTCTTAAAGTGATGGTTCGGAGTAATTTCACCCTAGGCTGCTTTGCACCTCGAGCCAGACAACCCCCCATAAGCTTTTTTCCCTTGTTATAACGTTGGTCGAGTTAGCGTTATCAGCTGGTTAGCTTAGTGCAGTTTGTATAGTATATATATATATATATATATATATATATATATATATGATATATATATTTAGTCCACGTTTGTATCTCGTAAATTACCCCACTAATAATGCCCGGAATGATACCAAACTTCTACAGTAGTACAAATAGTTTCTGTACTTATAAAACAAGGCATTAGAAAGTTTGTAACTACACCAGAAGTATGTAGTAGTAGTATGTAAGTACAGCGCAATAGCGCTGATAGTGCCATAGCCGGTAGCAGACAAGAGGAGTATCCATCAGGCAAGTGTTATTTAAATATACTTCTGGTGTAGTTACAAACTTTCTAATGCTTTGCTTTATTAGTACAGAAACTATTTGTACTACTGTAGAAGTTTGGTATCATTCCGGGCATTATTAGTGGGGTAATTTACGAGATACAAACGTGGATCCGTTAGCGCCTGCACTAAGCTAACCAGCTGATAACGCTAACTCGACCAACGTTATAACAAGGGAAAAAAGCTTATGGGGATTTTTTTTGGCTCGAGGTCAATGTGCAAAGCAGCCTAGACTGAAATTACTCCGAACCATCACTTTAATACGTCACCCCATGTATTGTTGTGATTGGTCGTAGTGTTATCCAATTGCGTGCAGTGAGATTTTCAAATGCATGCTTGGTGCTGCCCCTCGAGTTGGGCCATTTTCATTACTCATTGCCGGACCCTTAATCTTTCGGATTTGGGTCTGGATTTCCATTCTATGTATCCGCAATAACTTAACTGTCAGAACATGAAAGCTGGCTACTGGAAACTCCCCCTGCTGGTGCTCCACTGACACGCTGAGCATAAAGACCAGATGTGGGACACAGAGGGGCTCTGTCTTCTGCTTCGGTCTGACTACTCCATCTAAAACACATTGGTACTTACACTCTGGGCTCAAGCCCCATAAGGCTGCCCCTGGCGCTGCCTATGAATATAGTCATTAGACGCCTTACGTTCTGTTACTCGTTACTGTGGATATATGACTGTTGTAGTCATATTGTTCATATTCATCAACTATTTTACAAAGGGGGAGATAATACGGATTCATCCTCAAGTCTATTTTGACACTATTCTATACAAAGTACTTCAAAGCAACCTCATGCCCTTTATTATTGTGATTGTAGTGATCTGTAAGCACCTCTATCTATGACATGAAACACTGAGACCATCATGTGATACAAAATTTTAATAAAATATAATTAGCATGCTACATTCAGTCTGTACATTTATGTTATGTTTTTGTTTGTATAGTTAGTAGGACAAGGAAATGCTGAGGTACAGTAAGGGAGGTAGCTTACTGTTATCAAAACATGTAGCCCTAAAAGTTAGACTTTTTTTCGGCAAGAAAGTGACAGTATGAAGGACGGACCAACCAAGCTGTCCACTACATTCAGCTTTGAAGATGTTGGATTGGAGTGCTGACTGAATGTGTATGATTTACCATGCAGGGAGTGCCTCCAGGTCACACAGCATTTATTTTTCAGCTCATAGTTTTTCTTACCCCGTCTCCTAAAGGCCTTGCAAGTTGTTTAATCTCCAAGTCTGTCTGAACGTGTGTGTGTGTGTGTGTGTGTGTGTGTGTGTGTGTGAGCGAAAGAGCGAGAGAGAGAGGGTGAGACATACTATTTCGTACACACCCTCATACCACACTCACAGGGTCTTTCTTTTCTGTGGGGGTTGGCTCAGTTTTGAAAGACGATGCTCTGAACGCTTTGTGTGCATGTGTGCATGTGTGCGTGTGTGTGTGTGTGTGTGTGTGTGTGTGTGTGTGTGTGTGTGTGTGTGTGTTTGTGTGTGTGTGTGTGTGTGTGTGTGTGTGTGTGTGTGTGTGTGTGCGTATTAGCCTTTATGAATATGAAGCTGAGCCAGGGACATGGTTTGGCTGTCCCAAAGGCTCAAACCTTCTCCAACTCACAACTGCAGCCAAAATGCTGGGGGTTGTTAAGATCTTAGATACAGACATCCCCCCTCTATCAATCTATCAGCATCCTCCTTTTTTTCTCTCAGGGAATGAGACAAAAGAGAGCAAGACGGAAAAAGAAGAAAGACTGAAAAAAAAGAGTTGGCTACAAATTGTCTGGTGAATTAAAGGTCAAGGTTAAAGTTACCCTCATAAATTGTGTGTGTGTGTGTGTGTGTGTGTGTGTGTGTGTGTGTGTGTGTGTGTGTGTGTGTGTGTGTGTGTGTGTGTGTGTGTGTGCGCGTGTGTGCATGTGTACTAGGCTTTTATAAGAATATAAAACTACACCAGGGTTCATAGTTTGGCTGTCCCAAAACACACATACACACACACACACACACACACACACACACACACACACACACACACACACACACAAACACACACCCCAAATGTTGGGAGTAACAAAGGCGGACAGCTCTCCATCTATCAATCCGTCACTCTTCTTTTCTCTATAGGTGAAAGACATTAACGAGAGCAGGACAGAGAAAGGAAGGAGTGACAGAGGGAGTGGAAATTGTCCGGTGAACAGAGGGTCAAGGCTGCTCACATAAATTGTGCGTGTGTGGGTGTGTGTGGGCATGTGTGTGTGTGTGTGGACAGCTTGGGGGCAAAAGGCCTTTATACAGTCGCCAGCATAATGTGAAACTGCAAGAGAGAACCGTGATTGTTAAAAATTCTGAAAACTGTGAGGGGAATTTGTTTTCAACAAAGACAGAAAGAGAGCAACAAATAGTTCATTGAACAGGGATCCAGGGTTCAAATGATCCAATAAAACCTGTGTCACAGCTGAAAGGAAACACACACTGACCTCGGAATGCATTCAAAGGCGAAAACTGCGATTAGAACTCTAAAGGTCTAGGAAACTAGCAATGTAAAACGCTTCAACAAAGTAGCTGTGTACTTGGATTCACAGTCTGCCTTAAGAGATTGTGAATTGCAGGGAACAGATTAAAGTGATGTCAACTACATGATGTCCACTAATAATCACACCCCTACATCTTGTGCTGCTCTCACCTCTATTTGCCAGCCATTTTTTTTATGTAAAACTTTGTCCCTTAAAGACTTATGATATCTCCGGTAAAAGCGCTCTGCGAGTGCACTTTTCCAGTAGCCTGGCTCCACCCTCCTACCTACTTCCGCTCATTTTTCATTTCCCTTCAGTTCCCCCTTTTGGGTTTGTGGTATATTCTTGGGTTTTCTCCGGCCAAATATTTGTAGGTCCAATCAGCTAACAGAGGGAGTGACTGAGAATGATGACGTTGAGGACGTGCACTAGAAAGATGCGAGCGAAGCCATTCGGTCCGTTGTGGCAGCAA
The DNA here is from genome assembly GCF_008315115.2 of Sander lucioperca. NCBI lineage: Eukaryota > Metazoa > Chordata > Actinopteri > Perciformes > Percidae > Sander > Sander lucioperca. Next base: position 37,776,802 of record NC_050176.1, read on the forward strand.
CGCTGCCGAATATCCAGAAGTTAAAGCCGAAGCAAGAACAATCTTTGCTGAGTTGTGTTAGTGGCCATGATGTTGTGGCCCTCCTCCCCACGGGGTTCGGGAACAGTTTGATTTTCCAGCTCGCTCCGTTAGTGGTGAAGTAGTTGGCTAAAGCTATCGCTAGCAGTGCTAATGCTAATAGCCTTGACGGTCTCCCCTCTTGTTGCACATGTGCATGGCATACGTCACGACCAAACGTTAGCGATTGGTTATGGCAGATCCAGAGTGGCTCTGGGCAGATCCAATAGTTTTAAACTTCAACAGAGTACCCGCCTTCAAGGAAGTTAACACTTGTCAATGGAGAGAGGCCAGACTCTCTGTACAAATGAAATGTACAAGAGTCTGGTAGGACCAGGCTACTTTTCCAGTCCTTTAAAGTAATAAAATACAACTTTTTCAGTTGTGCTGCTCCCTTTAAGGCCCTGACACACATAAGCGACCGTCTGCCGTCGCTCCAAGTTGGGCCAACAGTGAGCGACCGTCGCCCTAGTTTGTGCGGTGTGTGTCCTGCACCGTTGCCACGTGTCGGCCGTCGTCACCCTGAATAGCCAATCTATCTAATTGGCTGTTCAGCTTGAAAACAGCAGTGAGGTAAGCAAACGACTGTAAGAGGCTCTTCTCATTTTTCATCTCATCTGATCAATCCAGTACACAGAGCTGTCAAAACTGGTAAAAAAAATGACGTTCGAATTCTCTAAAAAACACATATGTTCGAACAATGGAATAACCATTTTTGCACATTATGTCCATAAGATGGCAAATGTATGTACAACGAGATACATAACTACTTGTGTAGGTATATTTAGTTCAACAATGACTTGTCTTTTAAAAGATCTCTACATACCTACACATTACAAAATAAACTAGTGTTAAAAACTAATGTCCTATACAGTGAAATTTCTCCATCTCTCTGCACCGCTAAGCAATTAGCCCCCCTATCAAGCAAGCTAGCTTACTAGTCAGCTGGCCCACCACTAAATTAGTAAAATGTAACAACTTAATGTTTCATTTACACACGCTTGTCACATTGTAGGAAAGCACATTGCTATCGCCAGATAAGTGACAATTTTGTCCAGCTAATTTTCTGTAGCTAGTGTAGGATGAGGGCAGGTTAGGTGGGTGGAATTAGCAAGCTAACTAGCCAGCAGCGGGCCATTCGGTTTTGGTCCCTCCACTCCAGTCCCAATGTAGGGAGACTTCTTTGCCGAGAGAACAGATGACAGCCCGGGAGAGGGACAGTCTGGTTAGCCATCTCCCGGTGTCTGCTGTTTTCCTGGTGGGGAGTGAGCGCAGGGGGGACCGTAGGCTCCTTTCGGTTCTGCTGCTGCTGATTCGAGCAAACGCTGTTTGTTGTGGGTATCATAGCAACGTTATCTGGTTTCCCTTTTTGAATGAAATAGATTACTGCCACCTGCTGGTATGGAGAGTTATTTCCTTATGTGGTACTTGGTAGTCTCTGCGTTGTGTGTGTTCCAGTCCTATTTTTTGGCCAAGACAAAGGCGACGAGGGCTTTCGTCGCCACTAGTGCCTGGCCGTCGGCTTGGTGTGTCAGGGCCTTTATATCATACACTAAAATTCTAACCCATTAAGTATAAGAGGGCCCCTGTATTCTGAGAAAATGTTCATACACAGGAAATGTTTAACAATTTCAAATAAATATAAAGATGATACATAAAAGTTCATTCTACATAGTTTCTTTTATTGTTACAGTAAGAAAAAATTCAGGAGCAGCACATCTCATTTCACATAAGTGAAGAAGTTTCAGTAGACTTTGATGATTTACACAGAAGAATTTAATTAAATCTCCAATTGAGGAGAAATTAGGATTGCACAGTTCAGTGTGGGTGCCACCCCAACTTCTGAAGTTCCCGTCCTCCTGAAGGAGTATTTCAACTTTTTAAAGTTTAGCTGAACCTTCAATGTAAACAAAGATATTGCAGGCGCCGTAAACACTTTTGCTTAACCAAAATTCCTCAGCACAGTCAGAATGTGTTAAGTATTTACTTCCTCCATGGCCTAGGCAGGATGAGGCAGCACTGTGTTATCATACAGCTCTACCGTCATCTATGGAGACACAGAGTTAAAGTAATTCTCTGCCTGGAAATGTTATGAGGTTATGTTGGACACTGTCCTGAGTGAGAACGGGGTACCACTGTTTTTATAACATGAGTTCGTAAGGTGGAAATTCCACCACATTTATAATGAGCTAGAGCATGTTAGTTCAGTGCCTTTGTTGGCTGAATGTCATACACATATCACATTTTTTTAGACTGGCATCCCTCACAATACAAACACATTTGGGGTGGCAGTCCATTTCACTTTGTCATATAGTCAAGTACCAATCAATGCCTCTTCCTTTAAATCTTTTATCAAGCCCAAGATCTCTAATGAATAAATATTAGATTAAACTGTTTGACATTTTCCTTTTATTTAAACAAGGGTCTGGCAGGAGAGTGCACCACTATCTTTTCTGTAAATTTGGGAAGATCTCCATGGCACAGATGATGAAGTGCTAATTCTGTTTCAATTATAATACTGGTGTCACTCCACATGATGTTCATAATACATCACACAGAGGCTGCCTCGCACATTAACAGTGGAGGCTTGGAGTTGGCACAAATAATTGATATTCAGCATTTGAATACAAAACACCACAGCAACAATTGTTTAGGTTTCAGCCAGACCATCCTTACCAAGAAAATGGCCACATAGGTTGATTGTGCAAGAAGCTCATAACGACCCATATTTATGTTAGCAGTTAGGTGTAAGTGAGAAAGTTAGGTGACAAAGTGACCAAACAAACAGGACTTTCAGTCAGGAGACCGGGGTTCGTGTCTTGTGTGAAACCAACAATCACTTTTTTAAATCAACTGACTTTTATGACGTAACGTAGGTGCGTCTGTGACGTAGTTACGTCCTCATTTTAGTAGCTTTACGTGACTTATTTTAAGTCAAACCCTGATCTTTTCCTAACCCTAACCTAAGTATTTGTGTTGCCCCAAACTTAACTATTTCCATTTCACAACATTAACAACATTAACTATGTGTAACTATGTTAAATAGAACGGTCACATTGTTAAAACTGCCGTTGTGGGGCCGTAACACTGCGTTAAAAAGAGTGCTCCTATGTCATTTTTGAGTCATTGGCAATCAACCTAATATGTCGTTTAGGTATGCAGATGTGTAGATTTCACCAGATGTACAGTGCTGGGATAAAGCCTGACATCAGGCGCATGGCTCTCCTCTTCCACTATCTCCGCTATCTATTTAGCAAGGGCACAGTCGCTGCATCCGGGGCTCAGCGCCGCCAGTGTGATTGGTTTAAAGAAATGCAAACAAGCCAGAGCATTTTTCGCCTGTCCCAGACTAGATCAGCGTTGTAGCCAGACCATACTTCAGCACTGACACTGTGCTGTGGAGATAAGTCTGACTATGTGAGATTAGGTTTAACTTGAATCAAACATTGTATTAGTCTGCTCCTAATACTCCTCTAGAGTAATGGATTTTAACACCTTTGGAATTATTTATTGACCCTTCAAATTAGAATAAACTCTAAGTAGAGTTTCATACAACAAAATGATGTTTGTCAGAATGGAAAAGACCGGATCAGGATTGGCCTCATTGCTTATCTCATCTCATTATTAAAATGTAACTACATTCACTACACAACCTGATCACAGAAGAGACACCAACATGAGTGAGTCAAGCAGGCCAAACAAATTGACAAAAGGATGTCATGCCTAATGTTATGTATTTCTTTTTAGAATAAAAAACTAAAAAAATGTTTTATTCAAGTTTTAGTTTGATTGGCTGTGACTCTTGGTTTCCAGTTTGGGTACCTGTTACACTAAACCTTCATTTGTTTGTGATTTAGCATAACATTACCTTTCATATTTGTCTTTTTAAGGGTGGATAATCATTCGGACTGTATAGGTGAAGTATGCTGCTTGAGTAAACTTGTGTTGGTTGTTCAAAATTCAGGTCCTCCCATTTTGAGGACAGCCCCACTAAGAGCCAGTGACTAACATCACTCCATCATCACTGTCACCATAAACAGCAATGCTGACCCTGGTGACTACAGCTATGGCTCTTTTGTGTCAAAGTTAAGGGCTAGTGCAGAACATACTGAAGAAAAATGGCATAGGCAGATGAAAAGTAAGATAGGGTATTAAGAAGTCAGTTTACCTTGTTTCCAGAGGCACATTGCTACCCAGCACCCAGCTGTCTTGCAGCGGGACGCTCTCGGGGGGCGTGGTCTGCAGCTCGGCTGGTGATTGGCCGGCCACAGGGGCCGGGCTTCCAGTAGGAGGGGTTAGCTGACGCGTAGAATTCAGTGATTGGCCAGCGTGGTGCGTGGAGCCCAGGGATTGGTTGAGAGCTGTTATTGAGGGCTGCTGGCGGTGGGGCGGAGGTACTGGAGGCAGGGTGGAGCCGTGGTGATTGGATGGTTGCTCTGTCAACAAGAAAGGAGAAGCATGTTTAGAGGGATACTTGTCTTCGTTCTGCTTTTATAGAGTGACGGCACACTTTTTATACGCCTCCACTTACAGAAGTGATTTTCTCATTCAATATCTCCATTGATGTTTCATAAAATGCTTATATAAAGAGTTTTAAGCCCGGAACCAAGCTAACTACCTACGAGATGAATCCTGACCATAAAACATTTGATTTGGCTCAAAGGAAAATTTTGAAAACAGCCAAAAATGCAAAGACAAGGTACATAAACGATCATAGACTTCAATGGTAGCAGTTCGCTATATCCGTTCGTGGGTTCCCAGGTGCGGTAAACATTTCCATGGTAACAGCGAGCTTTACCAATCAGAGACGTCGCTGTTATGCTTAGGATTGTAGGTAATGTAATACTTCTCCATGACATTGCGAATAAAACATGTTATTCTTAAAACAAGGTTGGTATTATAGTGCCTTGTGTTTTCTACATAGGCATAAACCTTCGTTTCACAATCTCACAGCTTGTGGTCAGTCTACCTTTAGATATTATGGCTAATAATCAAAATGTTATGGGGAAAATAAATGGAATTTTTACTTCCGGAACCACACTCAAGCTCTATTACACTTCAACTTATCCGTATCCAGTTTAGTGCTGTGGGGAAAACATATTCTATTATATATATTATATCCAACACAGACAGGAGCAGAGTCTTCGCTTTTCAAGTCAGTTTGTGCCTGCCTCTCACGTTGCCAGGCCAAAAAATGCAATTTGTGGGCTTTGGAAGGATGGTATTTTGGAGGTTTTTTTCCTTTGAGGTTTTGTTACAGAGCTGGCATTGGTAACTAAGCGGTTTATTGTTTGTTTTAGGGAGAGTGTTTGTCCTTAAGGACCAGGGGACCTGTCCCCTCAAATCATAAATATATATCCACTTCAGATCACATATCACCGTCCAATCAAACACAGTGTCTTATCTGTAAGAAAATATAATTGATTCTTGTGACAGACTATCACAGACCTTTACTGGTTATCAAAGTAAATGTGAATATCTGTGAATATCTGTGATGCTGTAATTGGCAGGAATCTACCTATGGTGCCTGTAGCAGTTCAAGCTGTTGAGACTTTAGCAGTGACTTCTTAGAGTCAGACAGCTCCCCTAAATACATCAGCCCTGAGGCAACAGATGGACAGATTGAAGATGCCGAGAAAGATCAATGGCAGACCTTTAATTTTTATATAGGTGGTGGCAATGAAATTAAATACAAAGTCAAAAAATGTTCTGAGATTCACCTCTATATAGTGTTCTGTGCGTGTACATGTCCGATTTTGTGTGCGCCCCAGAGTCCATTTATGGCTCAAAATGTGACATTATGATGTTATGTTTGAGTGGCTGTTCTAAGTGAGAATATGTCTATTAACTGACTCCAAACCTTTGTTGTTTTCCTCTAAATTCACACACACTGCCACCTTGTCCTTTGATTTCCTTTCTGTTATATTATATAGCCCTGAGGTGCTGTTCCCCACAGCAAACAACCACTAGAAGAGTCTGTCAGTGTCAGATGAGATTTAAATCAAATGTATTACAGTTATGAATAAATTCAATGGAAATGGCTCTATCTGCTGATAAACATTTCTTGAATCTTGATGTCATGCTGTTCCTTTTAAAGATCATCTAAGACAAATGTAAGAAGAAAAGCTTGTAGCTGTCAAATTCAGCATTTACCGATTGTGGGCTTGGATGTAAATTTCCCTGCGGTCAGGGCCGGGGAGAATTATGACCCAATCCTTTCCTCAGCTCAGCCCAGCCAGCCTGAATACTGATCAGTGATTGGCCTTCACAAAACCCCACTTCGTTTTTGTAAAAATATTTGTTTAAAGTTGACCTGGCTTCAACTTTTCTCTGCTGTTTTTTTCCCCCATTGCTTTTTGGCTCCTTTTCTGTCCTCAGGGTGCTTTGAAGGAAATGAATGGCAATGCTGGTATTTGATTTGCATAAAGAGCATCACGTCTCCATTTCCCAGCCCTGCTGTTATTCATTCTCCACTGCCCAAATAGAAAGCAAAAGGAGAAAAGGAGTGATATGTGCAGGAGAAGTAGGGTGGGATTTTTGTTTGTGTTCGCTCCACCCCTCCCCCTCGCTCTCTTTCTCTCCATATGCTGTTTTGCCGACTTAGTAATTACTCCACTTATACAAACCTTCAAGGCTAAATGCTGAAAGTCACACACACACCACACACACACACACACACACACACACACACACACACACACACACACACACACACACACACACACACACACACACAAAGTCAGGATTTTCTGGATGAGTGTTCAGGCATCATTAACAAGTCTACATCTGTGTGTCATCACTGCAAATGTAAATCTAAACACCTTTTATTCACTCAGATGCTGAAAAACAACACACAGACACATCACTCTGGGTACTGTTTGCCTAAAAAAAGTGATGAATGAATCTCAATGAGAGGGAGGCAGGGAGATTTATCGCCCTAGCTGACAGTCAAAAAGTCTTAATGCAGCAGAAAAAAATCACTCACTTGTGTGTCAGAATCAATGTCCCATTCGATCTTCCAAAATACTGTATCTCTGGTCTCTATGTGGGTGGTACTATTAAGCCTAATGTCAGAATTTGTATTCTTTTACCCCCAAAATACTTTAAAAAAAGTGTTAAATTTGTGTATGCACGATTTGTTCAGTGTGTGTGACCTCAGCGATGACGTCCTTGTGTGTCTAAGTCCAAACTGTGTAACGCAAAAGGGACAACATGCATGCGTGCATGGACCAACTCCTTTACTGTAATGAGTATCCTAATGTATGGGACACAGGCCTTCTATATTGAAGACAAACATTAAAGTCACATCCCAGTTTCAACTTGTGATTTTTGTAAAATCATTTTCATGCTTAGATAACAGGAATACGCAGTAAAAACTGTTTTGTAATCAAACAAAGTATTATGTATTTAATCTAAGAGCACTTCACAACGCTGCTGAGAGCAACTTTTACAGAGGAATAAGAAGCCCATTTCTAAGCATGATGTTGCTTGACTCAGCCCACAGTGATTGGTTGGTTGGAGACTATTGTGAGAGTGTCTGTGAGCAGTCTTCATGTCAGGAAAGAAAACCTAATTAAAAGCAATGAAATGGCTAGCAGTCTGTGCATTTTCATGTTGTGATGAAGCTGATTCTGGTTATATGTAGAGTAGTCTCACATTACCAGACCTTCCTCCACAGCGCTACGGAGGAAGGTCTGGCTAGTCCACACAGCATTCCGGGATGGGAGAAAAAACGTGCTCTGGTTTATTGGCATTTCTTTAAAGTGCATTTTTAGGCTCATAATTGTATTTAGAGGTTGTACCAGATTAGGTTTACATGGTTTAATTTTTAAAAAAACACCATATTTTTGTTGTACTGCACATTGCTGCAGCTCCTCTTTTCACCCTGTGTGTTGAGCTCTCAGTTTTAGCTACAGAGTGAGGCATCGCACTTCTGTTCCATCTTTGTTGGGAGTCGCACATGCTCAGTACCTAGGTAAGGACTACTAGCCAGTCAGGAGCAGAGTATGAGGGCGTGCCCTGACAGTACCTAGGTAAGGACTACTAGCCAGTCAGAAGCAGAGTATGAGGGCGTGCCACGCTAGCAGCTAGGTTAGCATTATAAAGTGTGTCACAAAGTGACCACGTTTGTCTCTGAAGTAAAGGCTGGACTACAATAGAGCTGTTTGGAGCAGTTTGTGAACAGTGTTTTCTGTTGGAGATGGTAAGTCCCTTTGGGGTGGACTTTGGGCTTTTTCACTTTATAAACCTATTACATGCACAAAAAAGATATATAACACAATAAAGGAAACGGAAAAAGCCAAAAAGCATAATATGAGCACTTTAAACCAATCACAATTGTCTTGGGCGGAGCTATGTGCCAGACGGAGCCATGGTGCCTCTGCATGTGTACGTTCAAAAGTAGTTTTAGCCGCTCAACAGAAAACTCAGATTGGACAGATAGTCTAGCTAGCTGTCTGGATTTACCCTGCAGAGATCTGAGGAGCAGTTAACCATCGTCCTCAGAAATCCACCGGAGTTTAGAATTCCATCACAAAAAAAGCGGAAGGTAACGTGCATCCGGCCGAATGAACGACGTCCGGCGGAATTTCCTGAAGCAACGGAGCAATCCCGGGAGTGGAAAGTCGTGGATATAGACTATATGTAGAGTCACAGCCTGCAGGGACACAGCCTGCCCACTAAGTGACATCCAAATGGGTCTGTGATGCGTCTCAAACAGCAGCCTCAGCCTGGACACTGACACCAAAAATCACCTGTCTGTTGATGCTTTTTCTGGTTGGTAAAAATGTCTTAGTCTTCTGATGATTACCTGGACCTGCATCACATGTATAGCATCTACACACAGATATCCAATAATCCAGCTTTTTCTTTGTAGTGAATGTGAGTATAGATATGGCATTTATGTGTGTGTGTGTGTGTGTGTGTGGGTGCGTGTGTCTTCAGCTGACAGACAGAAATGTTCTGTTTCGTGAACTACCCTTCAAAAAACCTAGAAGTTTTAAAAATAGAGCTGACACAGCCGTTATTTTTAGGATTTACCCTATATCAGTCAGTAAAGAGCTACTTATAGCCTTCAGGAGTTTTGTGAAAATGGCCCCTGAAGTGTGACATAAGTCATTAATCGTCATTTGCCATAAAAAACAAATTGACATAGTCTCTAAATAGTCTCTTGTCTGATTTGCATCCAAGATCTTCCTCTATAGCATCAAGGCAGCCTTGGTCATGGCTTCCACAGTCATAACTCATACAGTTTGTAACGACAACAAAACAACAACAAGTTATTGATAACATGCGCAGGTACAGCAACTAGTTAAGCTCAAATAATTATCCGTCGTGTATACGGAGGAGAAACTGATCTGTAGTGAATTATGAACTGCATATGTTGAGAATAAAGTCAATACAACATTCAAGGGCAATTAAAACACAGCATCATGAATATCAGGGCCACATGTTCATCTTTACCAGTCAAATAAGAAAGTTATGTGACTTGCATATAGACACCCTGTGGTGTTTTGGTTCTACCTACTGAACCCCTCACATGGTCATTAAAATACACTGAACAAAATTATAAATGCTTGTTTTTGCCCCCATTTTTCGTGAGCTGAACTCAAAGGTCTAAGACTTTTTCTGTGTACACAAAAGGCTTATTTCTCTCAAATATTGTTCATAAATCTGTCTAAATCTGTTAGTGAGCACTTCTCTTTTGCCGAGATAATCCATCCACCTCACGGGTGTGGCATATCAAGATGCTGATTGGACGGCATGATTATTGCACAGGTGTGCTTTAGGCTGGCCACAATAAAAGGCCACTCTAAAACGTGCAGTTTTACTGTATTGGGGGGGGTCTTGAGTGGGCAAATGCTCACTTTCGATGGCGTCTGGCACTTTGGAGAGGTGTTCTCTTCACGGATGAAACCTATAGGGTTAGGGTTAGGGTAGAAGTGCTCACTAACACAGATTTAGACACATTTGTGAACAATATTTGAGAGAAATAAGCCTTTTGTATACACAGAAAAAGTCTTAGATCTTTGAGTTCAGCTCATGAAAAATGGGGGCAAAAACTAAAGCGTTTATAATTTTGTTCAGTATAGTTTCTTCCTCCCCTGCAGCTCTGTCATGGAAGATATATTTGTGTAACTATAAATTAGGTCTGTGAGACGGGTGGACTTCATTTGATTTTTTAATACAAACTTAGTATCACTTCCACATATAGTTTAAATAACTACTACACGATAGGACAAATTGTAAGTTACTAGAGTTCAAATCAATTTCCCCATGTTCAAAAATAATCACCAGGGACGAAACAGTCTATTGTTAAATCCTCCTTGGGCTGCAAATCAGAAAATAAGGCACACAATTGTCTATTACAGCCAAGTCCCAATCCCTGCAGGACAATAAGCAATCAGGTCACATATATGCACACGCACGCACATACGCACACAAACACACACACACACACACACACACACACACACACACACACACACACATACACATACACACACACACACACACACACACACACACACACACATAGATGAGAGCGAGAGTGAAGAGAAGGAGAGGGCAACAGACCTTGAAGAAGTACAGCTAAAGCTATGCAAATCAATGACGAGACCAATGAGATTGGTGGAGTGATAAGAGATGAAATTGTGTGTTGAGGAAAGCCAGTTCCCTTTATATGTATGGGAGGTTTCATTTTCTCCACGCAGTGCACTGTAAATTACAATTCAATTCAATTCAATTGTATTGTACAGTGCACTGTACAATACAATTGAATTGAATTGAATTCAATTCAATTGTACAGTGCACTGTAAAATGCAATTCAATTGTATTTTACAGTGCACTGTACAATTGAATTGAATTGAATTGAATGCACTGTAAAATACAGAAAACTGGGGCCATCTGAATGGAACTCATGTGTCTTGCAAAGGGGGAGAATAGCACTGTGGGCTCAACGGCAAATGAATAAATGATCCGATAGTAAGAATGCAAGCTCAATTAATTTAACAAAGGTTCTCATTTAAAAAATAAAACATTTCAGAAACAAATGAAATCCCTGACATTTGCCCATGGCGCTGATGCTACAGTATAGTGTAAATATTGTCAAATGCAGTTTGACACAGTTTTCTATAATATCATCTAGCAAATACAATTTGTAATACTTGCAGCAGGCCAAAATTGAGCAGGATTCGTGATATCCATACTTCTAAAAAATTAATTTTGAAAAACCTTTCTTAAGATGCATTTGTCAGATGCACAATCGAGAATATTGCTTTTACATCAATTAAATGTTACTTTATCTTAAAATTTGAATTCTTGTAAACTCTTTGGCAATGGGCCTTTTTTGATACAGTTTTGAACAATAGGCAACTGGAATAGATATTGTTAACCCCCAAATGTAATCATGGCACACACACGCACGCATGCGCACGCACACACACACACACACACACACACACACACACACACACACACACACACACACACACACACACACAGACACAGACACACACACACACACACACACACACACACACACACACACACACACACACACACACACACACACACACACACACACAAGTCATGTCCACCAAGATTAATTTAGAACAAAATCCATTAACAGAGGGTATTTTAAAATGAATTCCATCTCCCAGTTTAAGTAAAATCCATGCACACAATCAGTGGTGTGGAGAGGCTGCAGCCTTCTGTGTCAGCTCCCCACAACAAATCGCAGTGTGGAAAACAATAATGGACCCAGCTACTTTAGGACTCCAATTCCCTGATTATAAAACACAAGTATCTGTCAGGCATCTCGTTGATTAAACATGAGAAAGCCATTACTGCCATTCATTTTATTTTATTTCAGTGTGTTCAGTATTCAGTGTTTTCACCCAGATGTTTTGTCACCAAAAAATATCAAACAACTTAACACTAGTGATGACAATAATAAAACATAACTAACTATATCAGAACATATTCATACGTCTGTGGGATGAAACTAAAACAAAAGAAAAGCTGCACGGACATCAGGACTGTTAATGGACACTGATCAGAAAACATTCCTTACAAGTTTGTTGAATAAATGATTTACCTCTTTTTTTGGATCTTAATGAACCTTGTCTTCCTAGCCAGTAATCTCATTCCACCTAGAGGTGTCTTGGAACAGACGATTACCAGCACGCTCTTATACAGTAGCCTATGTCCCGCTGGGAAAACCATTATCTGAATATGAGATGATGAGCTAACTGTGGTGTCCAGTGGTTGCTCTGTAGGCACTCGGCCTTTAGTCATAGGTATACCACAGCACAACAGTGCCAAAATCAGGTGGTCTCACTCCCTCTCATTGCTTAATTACCTCCCAGAGGGACTCTGCTGTGTGCTTGAATTAACAAGTGAAGACACATACTGTAAGATGAGCTGAAAGGACATTTGAGAAAGAAGAAAAAAAAAAAAGGAACAGAAAGCCTCAGTCATGCTTCTGTGATCCTCCTGGAACTGCTCTGTGTGTACATAGTGACCATGCTGTAGTTACAGTATGGCAGGACAAATGTTTTGCAGCAAAAGTGTGAACCCTCAGGGTATGATTTCACTCCAGAATACACACACACACACACACACACACACACACACACACACACAGTTCTCTCAGTGTGATGGACTGATGTGTGCACAGTAAATTGCCATCTCAGTGGAGCAGTGAGGTTGAGGGAAGAGGTTATTTGTCAAAGGCAGAGCTATGACACGCTTCACTATGACTCTATGTCTCCACGTATGGATGTCTATATGCCTGTCACTCTCACTGTTCTTGTACAGCAATTAATCTCCCTCTGCATAACTACCTTTCCAGTATCTATCTCTCTCTCTCTCTCTCTCTCTCTCTCTCTCTCTCTCTCTCTCTCTCTCTCTCTCATAAACCAAGTCAAATATTATACATTTCCCTCATCAGTGTTTCCAGGGTTTTGTACACTCAAAAAAAGTTGCTCTCTTTTCTAAAAAGAAATATTCTTTGGAATATAGAGCCATGGAGAACTTTTGTTCTGAAAAGTTGTGTTTGATTTTGTTGCTATTTCTTTTTTTTATTATTTTAAGGCCAATTGAAGCCGGGGTCAGGGTTTGTGTTAAACTCCATCACTGTTGATAGAAAATTGAACAAGGTGAGAAGAAAAGAGGATACAGAAAGAACAGGAGGTGACACAAGAAGTCAATTAAAAGTTTCAGAAGCAACAACAATGGTCAACAGAGTTTAGACGAGGTGGACAGAGAACAAGGTGGACTGAAAGAGAGGAACAGCAAGAGGTAAGACAGGGAGGGTAGGAATGAGAGATTTCGGGGAGAAAAAAAAAAAAAAAGAATAGAGAATAGATCCTGGGAAAAGTAAAAGGCTCATCGACACAGTAAAAGAGGTCAGTAGAAGAGTTAAGACTCGTGGTTTTTGAAGCGTGAAAACTCATTCCACCTCTGGACTCCCAGCAAGGAGAGGGGAGTAAGGAAGGCCTCTCTCCCCAGCCACGGGCTGCCTTTGTGAGGCATGTAGGTGGAGAGTGCCCCTCTCTGCTCAATGACCCACACCAGGAAAAAGGATAGAAAATAAAACACAGGAAAAGAGAGACAGAGGGCGCAGAGATGTTTTGAAGGTGGGATCATTCCAATTCCATTGAGACAGGCGCAGTATTACACTGCTACACAGATCAGAAATACTAATCATATTACATATGTTTTCAGCCAATGCCAAATTACAGAGAGCGTAGGCTGTGTTTTCTGTTTAAAGAGGTAAAACACCATGCGAGAGGCTTACAGTTTTGTTCCCACAAATAAAAACACGCCAGCACTGTAATGATGCCATTTGTAACAACATGAATTCTTATGAACAGTTCATAATTAGACTATGAAAACCCAAAAGTGACGGAAAGTAAAAGGTGTGCATTGGGCACAGAGCACATACTAATCGGCACACAGACATATTGTAATCAATGTGCTCAATACAAATGTTTTAGTAAAAGGCAATACAGCAGATAAATCTTGTTAAGTAAGGTCAGGTATAGACTTTTAGAAAAATGAGCTGCCATGGATTGTGTCTGGCTGACTGAAATTAGCACTCAGACTCTTCTCATTCATGAGACATAATGCACTACACCAGCAAAACATGACATCATGTTGCTTTTACAAGTGCTGTCTGCATCAAACACAACAAGAAGTTACATTTGCGGCTCTAAGTCTATGTTTAGATGGAAACGATCTGAAGAGAAAACGCAAAAGTGGCGTTGCGTTCTCACTTTTTATTCCGCGTTTAGACAAGCATTTTGGGGGGGAAATCTGCGTGCATATGGTGACGCAAAAGTGTGTGAAATTCGATGTAGTATGCACGCTAGGTGGCACTGCCACACAACACCACCAAGGCCGCGCGCCTAAGTAGAACCTACTTCTCTCCTTAGTAGTGCGAAACAACAAAAGCTGACAATTTTGTCTGGAAAGATGAGGAGGTGGAGTTGCATGTTTGTCTGATGATGACCGGCACAGTTGACCATGATAAGCCACAGCACAGCACCCACGGGAGCACTACCAATATCCTGAGCCTCGCAGCCCTTCAGCCGCTGCTTGAGAGCGAGAGGCAGCAGGCAGAGGAGGCTGAAGCAGACCCTCCTCTGCCCGCTGCCACTCTCTCTCTCTCTTTCTCTTCATCCGCAACATTGTAGCCTACTCTGGCTCAAATGAATAGCCTACATATGGTCATCGAACTATAACAACCTCATCCACATTGTCGAAATCATTTAAATATTGAGCCATTACATTGAAAATCTTTTAGATAACAGGAGCCTATCATTTCTGTAGCCTACTCCGTAACAACAGACTACCTGGACGCCTTTTTCTCGTCTCTCTCCACACCGCTGTCTTCAGACTTTTGTGTTTTTACCCTTTAGACGGGAACGCGACGGTGGAGCGTTTTTAAGATTTCCACTCTGGAGGGTGGTTTCACTTTTTTTTGCGTTTTTAAACCCTAAAAACACCGTCGCCGTATAAACGAAAGGCACATCTGATAAAATATTTTGTCGTTTTCACCCGCGAGCGTCATCATGTAAACAAGGCCTAAATTTGAAACTAAAGCTACATTTTAAAGTTACAATCTGTTTGTTCAAGCAGCAATTACGAGCCATATTTACGTTTATAATGGCGGCACCCACTAGTAGCCACAGTAATTATGACAGGAGCAAAGCAGGAAGTAATATGACAAAGTATTAGAGTGCCAAACTCTGCTTAAGGTGACAGGTTGGGGGTGGTAGAAGGCTCAAACAAACACAGGACTTAGACCCAAGAGAAGAGACCGGGGTTCATATCCCGTTTAAAAGTAAAAGTAAACAGCAAAATGTAAACTGTAACTTGTTACTTTACTGAACAAACAAAACTACGTCATGTTCTGCGTCACGTGCGCAACTGGAAGTGAACTAACGTAACAGATGCACTGATTTTGAACCCAAACCAAATATAACTAAACATAACCAAACTGCGACTGTTTCACAATGTTAACAACATGTTTAAAAAATAAGACCATTACGTTCTCTGGTTCAGATATGAGGACAGAAAGCACTCCTGTGGATCGTATTATAGGGTAAGAATAAATGACCGATATTGTTGCCTATATTCCCCTTTTAATTGCAAAATATACTGGCAGACTAATTATACTACTATATTAAACTAATATTCTTTTACCAAGCAGACTGGTCTTGTGTAAGTCTCTCATTGATGGTCTTCCTCAGCCTATTCAGAATTTTCCACCCAGACAAAAAAAAGAAGGAAGTATATCATATTAGTCCTGGGTAAACTGCTCTGTGTCACTTTATATTTTAGAGCTCTTAACGAATTAGGGCTGGCCTTCACAGCCGATTCTCTGGTAGCCTCCAGCCTATTGCTCACTCACAACCACATCAGGAACAAAGCGTGATGCAGCGTACATGAACTATGCTTTAAAAGTCTGGACCGCTCTCTCTGAAGATATTAAAAAAAGCCTAGACTGTGGATTTTACTTTGATTATTCAACTTTGTCTTTCGATTGCATTTTTGTAAATGGACTGTATTTATATAGCGCTTTTCTAGTCTTAACGACAACTCAAAGCGTTTTTACATAGCACAAGAACCATTCACCATTCACACACATTCATACACTTTGACAGAGGCTGCCGTACAAGGTGCTACCTGCTTATCAGATACACATTCACGGGAGCAATTCAGGGTTCATTGTCTTGCCCAAGGACACTCCGACATGGGACTGCAGGGCCCTGGATCGAACCGCCAACCTTCCGATAGGGGACCACGGTAGGGGACCGCTCTACAACCTGTACCACAGCCGCCTCTTGTATCGTTTGTCTCATCTTCCTGCCTGTCTTTTTAACTCAGTGCACTTTGACCACTTTGAGCTATATTTTATGAGAGGTACCTTACAACCAAACCATATTATTATTATTAATACAAACAGCACATTGGAAGTGCAATATGGCCTTGAAAAGGGGGCAAGAAAACAAAGGATTGAACTAGTGGGGAAACTCCCTGAGAGCTGTGAGACCCTCCAATACCACTGTCAACAGGATGAATTGCAAAGCCTGAATTGATTAAGCGAAAGTAGCATGTGTGTGTCTAGCACAAGGAGACAGCTCTGAGCCTCAGCTAAGAATATGAACCGGCACTCGGGTCATCTGCAGATGAGCTAAATGTTTGCTAAATGCAGATGTTTCTCTCCAAACTAGGCTAGAAATATAACACTGTGTATGAGAGTGGTAATGAACAGAAGTGATTGCTGAGGCTGAGATGAAACATCACTGGAGTTGGTTTACATTAAAACGAACAAATGGCTGAAGCCATAATTCTGCTATTTAGCCAACAGAAACAAATCCCATTCCAGTCTGTTATTGGGGCATCTGTTTAAAGGGGATGTACTCAACATTCATAACATTAAAACCCATATTTTGCTATGCAAAGATAAAGTGGAGTAAATAGGGGGCCTCGCATACAAACGTGTGTTAGTGTGTGTGTGTGCTCTTTCTCCCCACTTCTCGCCAGTAACTCCTGTGCTGTAAAATTGGTGTTTTCATGGCCACTGCATTTGACAATACACATCTCCTTTTAAATAAAAAAGAGACATGGAGGGAAAGAGAGAGAGGGGGAACGGAGGGAGGGGAAGGACAAGTGAAGACCCGGAGAAAGAAACTAAAAGTGACACACGTGAAGGTATTAAGGCAAAGTGAAAGGAGAAGGAAGAGAGGAAAAGAAAGCATGAAATGAAAACATAATGGGATGCAGCAAAGAAGGCAAGGAAAGAATGTGAGAGGGAAAGGGTAGTCCGTCACAGTGTTTCTACAACAGGTTGGCCAAGACTGACAGTTAGTACTCAGAGACCCCTTTAATGCCAGTGTTAGCATCCCAGTAATCCTCTTAGACACAAGCAGCCCTGGGAAGGGATTTCACTAGATGTAATTTAAGCTACAGTAGTCTACATTTTATAAAAAAGAAAGAAAGTGGGGCCAGATTGTATTTACCTACGTGAGTTTCTGGTGCTATTATAGAGATGGCTAACATCTTTTCCACACAGGAATCAGTGACTTGGAACTTTCGACACATTCGTGTAAAATACGGATGCTTGGTCATGTGCCTTTGGTGTTTGTTATTCACGCTAATAGTCTCCTTTAGCGTCGGGACGGACTGACTGACATGCAGCACAAGAACGGGACAGTTAGGTTTAGGAAAATATGGTGGGTGGGCTGACAAAATGTACATTTCTGTGTCACGCGGGACAAGAACGAGACATAAACCCCAGTCTCCTGGGTGAAAGTCCTGTGTTGTTTGACCCGTCCATCCCCCCAACCTGCCTCCTTACACAGATCTTCAGTCTTTCACACTACTACTAACTACCTTTGTCTCTCTTAATACTATGTCATCTTACAGCGCCGCGGTGGAGCTACCGCTCTGCCCGGTGTGTTCCTTACAGACGCTAAAGGGGGATTTTTGCGACACTGACCAAGCGTCAGTATTTTACGAGTTGGGAGTGAGAACGGGCTGGTAACTTTCAAGTTCTATTTGAGATTTTATGAACCGTGACCTCCTCGCAAGAACCCTCCAAATGAGGAGTTATGACAAGAAAGGAAAGTGACATAACATGAACGAGAGAAGACATTGCAGCAGTTTCCTGGACATGTTGCTCTCACAAAATCAAATATCACAAAATATTGCAATTCCTAAAAGGAAAAAGCACAACCATATCTTTTTTGTAAATCATAATATTCATTTAAATAAATGAAAGTAGACCTCGGATACACTACTGCTGTAATGACCAATTTTCTGATTAAAATGTAAGCTATATTTTAATCTGGGCTGATATTTGCATATTTTAGTAGCGAATCGCACCATGATTACCATGCGTCTAGCTCAGAATGAATGAGTCCTGTTGAGTGCGTGGGGTGCCAGAAACATAACAAACAAGCTAAGCTTAAATTGGTGTCAATTCTGTACATCTGAGTCAAATGTCTATGCTGTTTTGTAGCCTTTTCTCCTGTCTGTGACTCATCACAAAGAGAAAAATAGCACAGAGGTCACCTTTCTGGGCAATTACACTTTGTCCTGTTAGGAATGAAATGTAATACGATATCCTGAACAGCAAAGTGTGAGGGAATCCTTCCAAAGACAGCTGGAACAATAACAGCTGAACCTCTGCACTACAGCATGTCTTCCTAGAAACAGATCAGTGCACCGGCTTTATGGGTGAAACAGTTCTCAACACAATCCAAAAACAGCAACCTCTCTGTAACTTGTTAGTCATATTCAACATTTTCATCCAAAAACATATCTGATAAAAGTGGTCCATTCAGTGTTCTATTTATTTATTTATTGGCAGAACAATATTGATATCTAAAGAAACATGAGGCTCAAATAAAGCAAGATTATCTCGTGGTCATTTTCTATTCTCACCATGTCGAGAAGAAAAAAATATTGAAACCGCTTTTGTACTAATATTTATTCATTTATTTATTAATGCTCCTGAATTGGTTGACTTAAATCTTATCAGGCACCCCATTGCTGTGGTAATTTGGATAACTAATGCTGACCTTACGACTTTTGAAGTGACCACTGTCGCAGACTCATTTCCAATATCGGAATGAAATCCTGAGAGTCTTGCTAGAGTTGAGGCGCGCTCACGATTGTCTTACTATCGCGAGGAATGTAATTGTGACGTATTGCCAAAATATTTGAGGAGGTTGAGGTATGGCTGGATGCACAAATCATCTAAATTTGACCCAGGAGACTGCAGTTAATACAATTTCATTCAATCATGACCACAATCTTTCTCTAACCTGACCTTAACCAGGTTGTTTCTGTTGCCTAAACCATAGTGGTGGAAGATCAGGAACCACTGTAACTAAATGTTGTTGTAGGGTTCATAGCAGGGAAGGAATTCTACAAGGGCCATGGGCCGCTGTGTCTCCTCAGTGTGGCCTTACGCCCCTCTAAAAATGATATGCCTTGCAGCCACAGTGGCCTTGATGCCCCGCCCGCAACGCTCAGTCCGAGTCAGTCTTTTTCCCGTCTTGACATGAAGTATTGGTAGTAAAGTTAAATCACGTGAACATTGTCAACAACAAATGGGTGCACTCCCTCCAGCACCAATCAGGAGTTGTTTATGGTTGCTATGGCTAAGCTAAATGCTAAAGGGGGAAAGTTGCTGATTTCCAACCCTCCAACGGGAGTTTTACCGGCAGATAAAAGCAGACCTCCTCGTAATGCCGCCATCCATCTGCATGTACGACAGAACAGAAAATTTGCAACTTCCCATTAAATTACCAGCTAACGCTAGCGGTAGCTAGCTAGCTTGGTTACATTTTTCAAAACAAATCTAGTTGTAGTGTTGCAATGTGTGACCCTGCAAGATCCCCAGTCTTGACATATTATGACATTAGATGTGAGATGATTGTCTTTAGATGTGAGATGGTGTCAGAGTCTTTTCAAAGTCTGTTCAAAGTCTTGTAGTGTCTGATAGGCATAACACTGCTAATAAAGCTCATTTGGGTGGGAATGGAGAGCAAAGAGAAGGAAGGGACTTAACTGAAGATAGAGAAAGTGTTAGTGATGGTTACAAAGAAAACATTAATAAAAGGAGGAAGTAGAGAGATAAAGCATCAATATCTGTCCGTTTCCTCTCCTTAAATTGATTTGGACAAAATACAGGAGAAACTCCATCTCCCTTCTCCCTTTCATTGCTGTCATGGCTCGATTTCCATCTTTTCTTTCTCTCCCTCCATATTTCTCTCCCATCGCCTCCCTCCTACTTCTGCCATCCTCTTCATTTGACCTCCTCTCTTACTTTCCTTTCCTCTCTTCCACTCGGTTATTTAGTATAGGCAGCTGCAGCCTTTTCAGAGCCTCTCATCAGTCCTCCACATTTCTCACTCCTTATTGTAGCACCAGTGCACTGACCCCTCATCCACCCTCCCTTCCCTCCCTCTCTCTCTCTCTCTCTCGCCCTCATTCTCTCATTCATTTTCTCCTGCCAAGTCAGCTCTCGGTGCCCTGTCGCTCTCTCTCTCTATCTCTATCCATTCTTTTACTCTCTAGCTCTGGCCAAGTCGTTAATATGGAAGACAGTGTTCCTCAAAGCCACAGGGTCTTCCTTTCCTTTTTCTATTTTACTCTTTCATCTGTTTTCTATCCTTTTTTTTGTCCTCAAAGCCACCAGGACTTTTTTTGAACGTATGTCCTACTCTTTGTTTCCATATTTCCATCACATTCACGTGCTTTGCTCTCCCAACCACTCTCAAAATCAAATTTGCTTTATTGGGTTGGGTATTAGATGAAACATATTGCCAGTGTACTGAAATACAATTGAATCTCAATAACAACCACACCATGAGTGCCAAGTCCCTTGAGGCTACAAGGTTCACTCTATGAAAATTGCTGGACGGAGCGCACATACTGACCATTTTGCTATCGTTAGAGTTTTAACATGAGCACAAGGGCTAAAACAGAAGCTTGTCTGGAGGGTGATGCTTAAAAAGAGGATGTGGGACCCATTCAAATCAAAACGGTTTTACCCATGGGACCATGTCCTCACTAAATTAGTTGTGTCTTCAAACAGCTTAAAACAACCTAGTCTATATCTACACCTTCCACATCCGGGATTGCTTCGGTGCCGCCGAAAATTCCGCCGTATGTCCTTCTTTTTTTTACCTTACGCCTGCTTTGTGTTGGCGTTCTAAACTCCGGTGGATTTATGAGGACCATGGAGATCTATAAAGAATATTGTCATTTAGGTTTGGTGGCCTGTTGGCAAATCACCAAAAGAAAAAGAAGACTGCATTTAAAACCGTCACATTCAATCTGTGACTTACAAAACCATGTCTTTTGTACAGCTACACTCATTTCTGCTTTCAATAACTGAGTCTGGGATTTTCCTTTCAAGAGCAACATATCAAAGAGCTTTTACTGTGTTGACTAGTAGTAATTTATAGAAAAAGAAATGTTCAGGTGAATGGTACACACTGTTGACAACCAAGCTAAACTCAGTTATAATTGCTCTGCTTCCATTATATGTGTAGTGGCAGGTTTGTTTTGACCTATTATATTTCATAGCAGTGAGTCCTTTTCCAGACAGATGAGAACAGGCTTTCCATACTGACCCTGGGAACAGAGAGTTGTTGGTCGATATGCAGGCTAAATAACAGGGAGAACAAATGCATTTAAATGATAAAAAATAACATAAGTATACACTGGCCGTGCTTCCATTTATTCTGGCTCAGATATGACATTTTTAACTGACACATGCAATGTCAAGATGGTTAAGGCTAACGCCTGCTTCATACTCTACCAATGTGTACCAAGTGTATACTGTACATACGTAAGCTCTCTGCTCATTCAGCAGATGTGAGTAAATTGGCGTCTTTGGGCCCAGTCTGTGGTTTTAACCCACTAATCCACACAGCGGAAGCAAAGCCAACGTTACCCTGGAGTGAGGTATTTATACGTATAAAAGCGCTTTGAAACGATAAAGAAGTAACATCTGGAAAATACATCAAGAACGCAAGAGGGACATTAATAAGAGGGACATTATCTCCATTTATATTTGATTGGTTGGCAGTACTATTTATTCAGCATCCCTACCTTAAAACATGCTGTAGCAGATGTTGGCATCAGGTTACAAATTCTAGACATATTTGGTCAAGGACACCAAAAACTTTCCCTTGATTGCTCTTTTTGGCAGCAGCAGCAGCATTCTTTTACAAAAAAAAACATTTTCCAGAGTTTCTGCAGGTTTCACCAAGTCAAATTTAAGACAAAAACGTTTTAAGACCATTATGAATGAAATTAGGACCTTGATCACGACATCAACTAAGCCCTAAATAATTTTTTTCAAGCCAACTATCGCTAAACTTACACTTCCCCATAACTGAAACCCGAAAAAGACTCCAATAACACACACACAAAAGCTGATTTGCTGCCATATAAGTTGCATGTTGGTCTCATTTGTAGTCATAATACAGGGAATTATTTTTTGCCTAGCGACAGAAAGAACTACAACACCACAGAATTTAAAAAAAGAGCATTAGAGGTAGCGTTACATGGACGTAGGAAAATTAAGACCTGTTTAAAATGATTTAAGACCTACAACACAATACTTTAGTGAATTTAAGACTTTTTCAGGCCTACAATTTTTTTTTGCTCATATTTTACATTTTATCCATCCATCCATCTTCGTCCGCTTATCCGGTATCGGGTCGCGGGGGAAGCAGTTCCAGCAGGGGACCCCAAACTTCCCTTTCCCGAGCCACATTAACCAGCTCCGACTGGGGGATCCCGAGGCGTTCCCAGGCCAGGTTGGAGATATAATCTCTCCACCTAGTCCTGGGTCTTCCCCGAGGCCTCCTCCCAGCTGGACGTGCCTGGAACACCTCCCTAGAGAGGCGCCCAGGGGGCATCCTTACCAGATGCCCGAACCACCTCAACTGGCTCTTTTCGACTAACTATGGTTAACTGTAGAGGTCGACCGATTAATCGGCCGGCCGATTAATCGGCCAATTTTTGGCAATTTTTTACATAATCGGCATCGGCCAATATCAAGCCGATTAATAAGCAGGCGCATCTGCAGGCAGCCTAGTGTTAAAAACATGAATAGGCGACATTTTTTACAGCACGCCCAGACCAGCTGCCTCCAGCCCCTCCCCTCGTGAATTCTTGCGCAGTGTGTCTCGCACAGTCACTTCAGGTTCAGACACTACCGTTAGCAGTAGCATGTTGCTGGTGTTCTTGCCTTGGGATTAACTGTACTAATAAAACCGTACAAAACGGCCACACCGCTGTGGAAGCTCCCCGAATATCATTTATCAGAGTCTGGTTGTTACCCCTGTCCGTGGCAGTCTCATCCACTCCTATAACAGAGTTAACTCAGCTAACCGCTAACCGCTAACGGAGCTAATCGTTGCTAACAGAGCCTTCAGTTCTCCGTTCCTGTAGGCTATACATTAACTGCATCTATGGACTCGAGCACGAATAAAACCCTTAATTTTATTAAATTGGCTGGATGAGTTTTAAATTACAACTAAGAGTTGTTTGAATGACAGAAATCTGCTCAGATAAGATCCTAATGAGTTCAACAGGACATGTAGCTAGGCTAACAGTAGGGTCCCCAAAACACAGATAAAACACTTACAAATGAACAATGATCTAACAAACAAGGTGAACTAGAATTGACTTTAGAGAGCCCTAGCCTTATGTGATTCAACAGGAGTTAGGAGGAAAAAGTGTTGAGATTAATTATATGACACTTTCTGTGAAGCAGATTTGTATTCTCAGAAGTTTAATAAATGCTGATAAGTGCACTAAACTTTATTTTTTCATTGAAAGGTTTATTTGACAATGTTTATTTTCTTCTTACCTGTTTCGTTTATTTTATATATTTTTCATACATTATTTATACAATATAGGCTACAGTATGTTTTTACATTATACATTTTTAAATGAAGTATAGGCTACAAGTGTAGATTGGTGAAGTGTTCAATAAATGTTTTTGTTGAGAAATTCTGTGTATATTAGTGTTACATTTTATCTTTCAAATAGAGGTTTAAAAACAAGCACATATCGGCCAAATATCGGCCAAAATAAATCGGCAGCATTAATCGGCAATCGGCTGACCCTGATTTCTAAAGATCGGCATCGGCATCGGCCAGAGAAAACCCATATCGGTCGACCTCTAGTTAACTGCTCATCAGATCTCTGCAGGGTAAATCCAGACAGCTACCTAGACTATCTGTCCAATCTGAGTTTTCTGTTTCACGACTAAAACAACTTTTGAACGTACACGTTCCACCAAAACAAGTTCCTTCCCGAGGCTATTTTACAGAGACACCGTTGCTCTGTGCGGAGCTTAGCGCCGCCCAAGACAATTGTGATTGGTTTAAAGAAAAGCCAATAAACCAGAGCACGTTTTTCTCCCATCCCGAAATGCTGTGTGGATTAGCCAGACCTTCCTCTGCAGTGCTGTGGAGGAAGGTCTGGCAATGCGAGATTAATAATAATGTGACCTAGCAAAATACTCAGACACATGGAAAACGACCCATCATTCACAATTAAGCCCTGCAAATCTCTAAAAGTTAAGCTGAAAAACAATAATAGCTTTCGCACCAAGGATTAGGTTGTCACTCACACACACACGCACGCACGCACGCACACACACACGCACACACACACACACACACACACACACACACACACACACACACACACACACACACACACACTCCACTCTATCTCTTCTGCGTCTCTCTGTCTCCTTGTATGGAGTCTGCTACAACATTTTGATTTACTTAAGTGACTCCATTCTGCAATCAGCCTCAGACATGAGCTGTGTGTTTGTGCCTTTTTCCATTTGTGTGTGTTTGGCTTTAATACCAGCCACCAGCCACTGGCCTGAGGTTCATTAGCCTGATCAATGATTGACTCTCTCTTCTCTTACAATTTTCTTTCAAATAACTTTTCTGCCGTTTGACCCCGCTCTCTGCCTCTATCCTCCATCTAAATCTCATTGATTCTTTCTCATGTCAAGACGGATCCTTTCTTTCTTTCGCTCTTCCTACTCTCCATCCCTTCCTCCCATCGCCGTCATTGATTAGGTCTGGTGTTGAGGAGAAATATGTTTTTTTTCTCTCTCTCTCTCTCTCTCTCTCTCTCTCTCCCTCTCTCATTCAATGGTTCATTGATTAGTTCTGGTGTTGAGGAGAATTGCCTACTTGGTCCCAAAGTAAAAAGCACTAAGTGTTATTCGCGTTTGTCTCTCCGCCTCGGTCTGACCTCCCTTTTGCTTTCAGTATAGACGTTGTCAATAAGCCTTGGCGTCATCCCTCCTGTTTGCAAAGAAACTTGTCTGTTTTGTGTTGTTTTTCCGCTTGGAGCTGATAGCCTTGGCGTCTCTGAGGCATCTAAATGCTGGACGGTGGAGGGTTTTTGGCGTCTTTTCACTCTCAGGGAGAGTTGAGGAGTGGCGAGCTATTACACCGTCTTTGTTCACGTGTCTACAAACAAATGTCACTGCTGGGTTAAAACAGTTTATGGAACTAATACTGGCTTTTTATTGGAAAAGAGATCGGGTGCAGTTTGTCTCATTACTTAAAGTAGGGGTCTTCAATGTGTTTTAGGCCAAGGACCCCTTAGCTAATAGTAGGGCTGTGTATTGGCAAGAATCTGGCGATACGATACGTATCAGGATACATGGGTCACGATTCAATATATTGCAATATATTTCGATACTGTGTGTAAGACGATATATTGGGATTTTTTAAAGTATAATTTTAGAAAAACTAATATTTAAAAAAAAAGACATGCTGTGCCTAAAGGTCAAAGAAGTTTACTTTAGGTAAACAATTCAGGACACAGAAAATGAAACTGCCAGTTTGGGATTGTGGTTTACAGGTTCTTAGTGAGCTAATTTTTTATATGCTAAAGTAGGCCAAAGTTCAGCCATAGCTACATTGTTAGCTTGTAGCAAAAAGTCAGGCACTGTTAGGTAAGGACACTAGTGGTGTGTCTCAGCATAGCCATCTAGTGGTAGGTAGTTTAAACACAACATAAACGTGAACCACTGTCTTTACATGAATATTTTTGCACATAAACTAAAAAAAAAAACTAAAAAAAAAACGATATTGCGTTTTTGAAAATCGATACAGTATTGCTAAATAAAATATCGTGATACTCAAGTGTATTGATTTTTTCTTACACCTCTAGCTAATAGAGAGACAGAGCAGGGACCCCCTACTACATATATAATAAAATTGAGTTGCACATTAAACAGGACCTACAACAACGTGTAGGGTGGCCTAAAGCCTTTATACATACCTTTTTATGGTGCATATAATACTTAGCTTTTAAATATATATTTTTCTGGCATATTCATATATTTATACATCATGTTTTAATGTTAAAATGTGGCACTGTAAATCCTTAAACTTAACTGTAGCTGTGGATGGCTACCTAATGTCAAGCTTAGCTGTAGGCCAGTAAGGCCATCGTCAATGTTGTGTCCATTAAAATAATATATATCTTTACTACTAATATGTTGGATTCATGTTAATGTATATTTTCAGACATTATTTAAAAAAAAATAAATAAATTGAAACCATCAAACAATAATTTGGCGACCCCCCCTCTGCAGCTACCTCCTGTTGAAGATCTCTGACTTAAAGTATATCTTATATAATATATAATCAATATCACCTTGCTTATCTATAGTTAACGTTAACCTAAACTGAATGTAATGAGACATGTTGATCAGATCAGAAACTGTCTTAATTAATTAATATCCTGTCTTTTAATGGACAATTTTGATTTGATTGCCAATTATTGTTTGTAAGGCTTATCCACATTACATAAGCGTACCCTCCAGTCTCTTACAATTATAATACACAACATCTGGGTAAATACATATCAGATAGCCTGAGATCAGATGAGTTATACTTGCATATGGTAATGAAATGGTAATTATAAGTCACAGTAAATCAGAATAGACGTCCTGTGGCAACATGACCTGGATCTTACTGGTGTTGTTTTAAAAGACTTTGATTTTGTGGCTCATAAATAATGAGACAAATAACCATTTTCATTCTGAGGGACTGACACGGATTAAAAGAATGGGTTGAAAACAAATTCAGAATGAAAACTGTGAGGACTATGAGCTTTAGTGATCAACAATGCTTTCACAGGTTTGTTTATGATCCATCTTGGGATTTTTCTGTCAAAGTGAATACAGTTGTGTCCCTCAGACTAACAGCAGTGCTGTTGAATACAAGGAGAATGCAAGAGGAAGCCTTAGCCTGAGGTAGCACTGTGAATAAAATACAGAAATACATTGTCTGTATCCCACCCTGTGTTACACTCTGAGGGAGAAAAAAAACAAAAAAGGCTCATTGTAAACATTGTGTGTTGTGTGTGTGAATGACAGAGAGGGAGATAAACATCCCAGCTCAGACTCTACTGTCGTCAGGCAACGTTTGGCTTCCAACTGCATGGAGACACCCATAGATTGATACAGCGCTGTCATATATGTTTGCTTAAGATCTGCTTAGTTCAAACAGCAGCAACACCTTCATCTGCATACCTTTCATTTACACTCTTAAAGGGATGCGTCAGTTTCAACACTAGCTTTGATATGCAAGCACCCATCTACCCATGTACCACATCTACAGTATGTGATTACCACAACCAACTGCAAAATATCTTTTTAAATGAATAAATCAATTACATTTTCCAAAAGTGTACAAACTTAAAATTAAACTTAAAAATACACTGTATAGCCATACTAGATTGGTTTAATGAATTCTTACTCATAAAGTGCAGATTATATCCATATTTAAAGGGAATTAATGTACTTTTCTGAGGATGTTTCCATGTTTTATGATGCACACCTGCAGCTTTAATTACTGTAGAAAAACAGGGCTCACTCAATAACCAGATTCACAGGTACAGCTTAAAACACAAAAATGAGTTCTTGATTAATGACTGGGAAAAAAAGAACGTTGCAACACACGCAAAAGCACCCCTCAGGCTATGTTTACTTGTGTTATCATTTGCTCGGACCGCCAAGCAAAAGGTGATGAGATGGTCGAGGCCCGACCTCTCTATATAGGAAAAAAACAAAACAAAAGAAACTCACACCCGTTGTAAGACTGCGTAACGTTCTTTTTCAGTTAAATAGAACTAGCCATCAGCAGCAGGAATACTGTATGTGCATTACATTTTGTACAGTTGTAGTTTTTGCTGTAGCACATACTTTTTACGCAGCGTTTGGCTACTTCCATTCAGTATTCATATTTTCTGACACGCTACCAGATTCTACTGTAACAGTAATTGACCTTCTGTAGTATTTACAGCATAGTGGAATTGTTGTGCACATGTATGTTCACATGACTAATGCAAACTTTTAAGATATGTATTTAAAAACACTCAACAGTTGTTTTTAGATGTTTTCTAAAATAACCCTAACCCTTTGTACACATACTTGATCTACTTGATCTATTTTTTTCTGGGTGGGTTTGGTGGCTCCTACAAACACCACTACTCCACTTGTGATTTTTAGGGTCAATCTGCGTGTGGTCCACCATCTGCCACTGACCTGGGCTGAGCAGGAAGGCAGCACAAGTCATTCTGGACGTCAACATTGCACTGTGCTGTTTGTTCCTGACCTACAACTAGAGATAAAAAGAAAAAAATCCAAGGCACTCTTCTCCAAAATTACTTAAAAAGCCTTTATTTTACTGGCTATGACAGCCTTCGTCAGGGTGTCAGTGCCGCTACGCGTACGTTCTCTATCATGAAATAGCCAGTAAAATAAAGGCTTTTTTTCTTTTTCTCTACATTCAATTGAATTCCTGACCCCAAAGAGCACCTTCAAGCATTTGATTGAACTTCCTGAGCACCCTGGACTTTGTTGTCTTTACAACTAGAGTTCCGATATTGATACCAGTATCGGAAAAGTCTTCGATACTACCTAAAATGCTGGTATCGGAAAATACTGGAGTTTATGCTCCAATCCTACCACGTAATTTAGCCCTGAAGAAAATCTACTTTAAAGTAGTTTTATTTATATTTTTTTCCGTTATGACTGACTGTCAAACTGGATAATAAAAGAAAGTTCTATGGCGTTCATTGTTTGTTCATATTTCACAAAGAGTTTAACCTGATTCACGCCGAACAACAAAGATAGAAATCACATCGCATCCATACAGGGATAGTAGTATACAGCTGTTAAAACATAATAAAATATATGACACACTGGTATGGGATCAGTACTCTGTATTGGCCGATATGCAAGTTCAGGTATCGGAATCGGTATCGGGAAGCAAAAAATGGTATGGGACCATCTCTACAACTGTTACAGTGCAGCCAGGTTCACAGAAACCTCACCATGATACTCACATGTAGAACACTGTGCACCTGATGCAGTATTAAAGTACATTTACTATGTGTTGTGGTGAAAAAATAGGGCCCATGGGGTGAAACAAAATGTTTTCTTAAGACGTGATGTTCCAGCACAATTTAAGTTGATAACCTGTGTCTTCTACCAGCCGTACATGTTGCATGTACATCACCGTCGCAATAGGGAATGAATGGGACTGGTGTGGTATATCTCTATGTGTTTTCTTCTCTGGGGCTTCTACCCTGAAATCCATTTACAATGTAGTGCAGCAAGGCACATTTTCAGAAAGTGTCTTTATGGACTGAAAAAAGTACTATTTCCCTTCTGTCTCTGATGCTTCCTACAGCACTTGGTTGTCCCAAACAGCCAATAAAATGATGTGTTCCGAGGGAAGAAGGTAAAAGAAAAGCCTAGATTCTCTCTGTCCTTCTCACATTCTGTGTTTTGCCCCCCCCTGCTCAGTTTTATCCTCCTGTAAACAAGGAGTTTAAACAAAGTGGGTTTCTACATTTGTGTGTACGTCATTTATGCACGCCAAAGGCCTCTCGTTTACTTTGCATCAGTGCTTGACTTCCTGCAAAATCACTGGTGCAAAGAAACGAGAAGCGGAGGAAAGGACACAGTGATATGAGCGGATAACAAAAGAAAAGCATGTCTAAAAGTGCAGGAAGTGGTGAGAGCGATATTTTAGATGTTTGGCTGAACATTGGTTGGTTAGGTCAGGCTGGGACTGCTTTGGGAAAAGAGGACCACACACAAATCCACAAACAGCCATGCATGCACAACCTTTCAGAGCTGTTTCTGATTATGTTTAGATGGCAATGTATATATGAGGAGACGTCTGTCTGTCTCTCTATTTCCATCACTCCATGCAGCTGTCTTTCTTTTTCTCACTCTCCTTCCTTTGAAATCTCCTCCCTCTGTATTTCTCCCTTTCATGCCCCCTCTCCTAATGGAAGTCTGACTCTAATTGTGGTTGTCCTAGTTCCTTTCTTCAAGCCATCACAGTCTGTTTCCTATCAAACTCCTGACTTTAAGAAGACCATGATCCAGGGTCATTGGCCAGCCAACATGACTCTGCATCTGGTGCTTGTCAACCACCACAGGCACACAGGTCTCAGATCAGCACTCTGATTTGAACCAAACTTGGCCCCTGTGGTCCCAGTGGTTCAAACAGCCAGACTAGGGTTTCATCCTCAACTTTTGCAGCCTAATATTTGCCATGTGGAGAGATACCAGGAGCAGGCCTGCTGAAATAAGCTCTTATGGTTGGACTGCGATCAAAAATGGCAGCTGTCTAACCTTGGTGTGTCAACTTTTGAAATGAGAAATAAAAATATGGTCTGCACACTGCACTGATTTAGAATTGTCCGTTTAGAGAGTTACTGAGCAAAACAAAGTAGCTTTATTTGACCTGAGTTTTGAAGAACTCCACTAATCACCCCAAAAATATTGATCTAGCCCAAATTTCATCTGAGTCAAGCCTCTGAAACTTTCTGTAGGACTTCTACTAGTCCAACACAATGGAGACTTTCCACAATGTCCCAGCACTTCGTTCTTTAGTGACACAACCTGGTTCATTATGATCCAACATCATACTAGCAAAACAGCTGTCTGTCCAAACCAACTGATCTACAATTAGGCTAGTCTACATCCACGACGTTCCACTTCCGGGATTGCTCCGTTGCCACCGGAAAATTTCTTTGTGTTGTAATTCTAAACTCTGATGAATTTCTGAGGACTATGGTTAACTGCTCCTCAGATCTCTGCAGGGTAAATCCAGACAGCTAGGTAGACTATCTGTCCAATCTGAGTTTTCTGTTGCACAACTAAAACAACCTTTGAATGTACACATGTTCCACCAAAACAAGTTCCTACTATTTTGCAGAGGCACCGTGGTAGCGTCCGGCACGTAGCGCTAGTGATGGTCAAATGAAGCTTTGCGAACCACTGTCTTTATTTTCTGAGCTCACTAGATGGCGCTCTCTGTTCAACAAAGGGTTGAAAACACACTGAATTGCCATTCCTTTAACCTTTTGATTTGAACAGAGAGCGCCATCTAGTGAGCTCAGAAAATAAAGACAGTGGTTCGCAAAGCTTTATTTGACCATCACTACTTAGCACCACCCAAGACGATTGTGATTGGGTTAAAGAAATGCCAATAAACCACAGCACGTTTTTCTCCCATCCTGGAATGCTGTGTGGACTCACAGCGCTGTGGAGGAAGGTCTGGTAAGAGAGACTACAACTAGGCCAACTGAAACAGAAAACACTTTCAAAACAATGCGTTTATCACATGAAGACCCACTAAAAGCAAAGTTTTGCTAAATATTAATCAATGAAGTTAATAAAAAAATTCACACAAAAACTCAGTGTTCAGTTAGGTAAACTGAACACTGAGTGTGAACTACTGAACATCTCCTCTGTAGATCAGGAAAGCCATGTGAATTGTATTCAACATGTGAATGAAGACGTCATTCCCCCCTGCTGAGTCTGTATGGGTAGCAGAATCATAGTCATAACCTTACTAGGTACATTCAAAAGAACTAAAAGATACATACAAATTTCAGGTAGACTTGGAGAACAAGTATCAAAGCTTGCAAGCGTGGCTTAATAGACCCCTGATCATGGCTCCTCCTGCAGCCAAAATGTGCCACTTTCTAAACAGCTGTTTCGCTTTCAAAATGTTCCGCTTTCAAAATGCCTCCCATAAGTTTTTCCAGACCCACATTTTGTACAAACTAATAAATACTGAAAATCAAACTGTCACAGTTATATTTATCTTTTTTAATTCACAGATTGCTGACCTTCTCTTGTACTCCCAAACTTAATTGGTCTCTTTTGTGTTAATATCTGTCAGTTGCCGTCCAAGAGTAGATCAAATGTTAGGGTTTCGTGTGATAAGACACAGACACAGACACGAAAGGAAGGAAAGGTTGGAAAGAGATGGAGAAAGTGGTGTGATTCCCACCAAGACTGGCTGATTACATGAGGACAACCATTGGCAGCGTACTGGAATTAATCAGAAGTTCAAACCTCAAATCTGCGCTGCTTTCCAAGTGTCAAGAGTGATCTCAACAGTTATCATAAGCAAACAACATGAAAAACAGCCACAGTTCATATATGGTGGAGTCAGCAATAGACAACAACCAGAAAGGTAGTGAGGGAGGGGAAATAGTGGAGTGGAATGCATTGAATTGACCTGGTGAGGTTATGTCTGTCTTACAAAATAACAATTACTGACCTACTCAGTTAAAGACCAATTGTCTTCTTTGGCTACCTAGTTACCTGATACCTGGTCTTGCTTTGCCAGACCTTCCTCCACAGCGCTGCAGAGGAGGGTCTGGTTAGTCCATACAGCATTCTGGGATGGGAAAAAAATGTGCTCTGGTTCATTGGCATTACTTTAAACCAATCACAATCCTCTTGGGCAAAATAGCCTCAGGAAGGAACTTGTTTTGGTGGAACATGTGTACGTTCAAAAGTAGTTTTAGTCGTGCAATAGAAAACTCAGATTGGACAGATAGTCTAGCTAGCTGTCTGGATTTACCCTGCAGAGATCTGAGGAGCAGTTAACCATAGTCCTCAGAAATCCACCAGAGGTTAGAACGCCAACACAAAGGAAGCGGAAGGAAACGGACAGCTGGCCGTAAAAAGTGAAATGCGGCGGAATTTCAGTTGGCAATGGAGCAATCCTGGAAGTGGAACGTCGTGGATATAGACTACCTAATACCTATTACTAGTTCAGAAGAATAATGGAAAAATATGAGCAGGTATCTGAGAATTCAGAGCATGTTAACACACATGCTGCCAAGCATCTCCTGCAGCAGCTGGATGTTTAGATGGAGACATGGGAAAGGAATTGCAGAAGAAAAATCCACGAGCTCTAATCTCACTTACACACG
This sequence comes from Sander lucioperca, assembly GCF_008315115.2. Lineage (NCBI taxonomy): Eukaryota > Metazoa > Chordata > Actinopteri > Perciformes > Percidae > Sander > Sander lucioperca. Next base: position 37,810,204 of record NC_050176.1, read on the forward strand.
ACAGTTTAAGTCCAAATGCAGACAGATAATAATATCCAGTCTTTTACAAAGGATTAGGATTTGACTGATGTGGGTTTTGCAGACAAAACCCTCTTTTGTCTTTTTTTGGATGAAGGAAAGATTACAAATGTTCATCATTCATGTTAATAAAATGTCAAATGTCAATAAAAAATATAATTTAGATTTTTCTTTTGTTGTTTACAAAAGGGACGTATTAACCCAATAAATCAGTCAAATTCCAGTTCAAATGAATGTAGTCTCTAAAAAGGTTGCTAACGAAACAAAGTAAAGTCCCTTTACCATGTGTTACAGGTAAGTACAATCTGGCTGCATACTCCTCTTCTCCTTCCTCCTCCTCCTCCTCTTCCTCCTCTTCCTCTGAGTCTGGCTCAGCCACGTCGCCTAACAACTGGTTGCCATGTGGATTGGCTGATTGTGGATGTGATTGGTCAATGACAGATGATGGACAGGAGGGGGAGGGCATTGGAGAACCTATAAAAGAACACAACCAAAAAAAAAAAGGAATGATGAATGTGAATAATGAATAATGGAAAAAAGCAACAACAACAACAGCAACCAAAAATCTTGAAAAAAGACATGAGTGGGCAATGAAGCATGGTGATAGTGTGACTAAATCCTGTGGTATGAGACTGATGGAGCTGCAGCAACTGAAGGAGAATTCCTGGGTTGGCATTGCCAAATGGAGTCACAAAGAGAGCACCAACACTCCAAGCTGTTTCCATAAACCTGCACAAACACTATTTATTCAGGACTCTGTGCCTGGGGGAAGTCCTGCAGTCTTTAACCTATCTATCCTCCTCGTCCCTCGTAAATCGGTTGGGTACCGGTTGGGTTTTTTCCAATATCAGTGCTAAAACGATATTTTTAAAATGGTGCCAAAATGATGTGTGAACCGATACTAGAAGAAAAAGAACCACTAGATGGCAGAATAGTACTTTACAACAACATTGAATACACCATCAGCTTACGAGGTGCAATTGAAGGCACCATTAAGTCCCGTCGGTGTTGTTTCTCTGACAACTCGGACTCCAACAGTGGCCATGATGTTGCTAGTCTACTCTGTGTCTTTAGCTGCAGACTGTTGTACGTCCCGGGGTTGGAATCCTTTCCAGTGAAATACAGCCACACGTTAGACCGTTTAGCTTTGAGCATTTTAACCGTGTTTAAGCCAGCTACTAGCTAACAGTAGATGCACGATGTTTCGGTTGCCTGTAACATCCGTTTCGGAGCACAGGAGAGCAGCGCAGGCATTTAATTGAAATCTGTGTCGTCATTCGGTAGATCTAGTAGATACCGGCCGTTTTGGAATATATATATATATATATATATATATATATATATATTGGCACCGGGTTTCAGTACCCAACCGTACTCGTTATCCCTTGCATTTAAAGGACAGAGAGAACTGGCTTCAGGTTTTTTGAACAGGCTGAGGTGTCAGTCTGTGCATCAGGCAGTGTTGGCTATATGTTGTGCCTGTGTGAGACTAGACTCACAAGCAGAGTGTACAAAATCAATTGTGTATCGATGTGGTAACCTTGGCATTTAGTGTCTTCTGAATGTTAAAAGGCCCCGCTCTCTATTTGCATATTTGTGTTTTGGAGTTTCTCTGTGTGTGTTTAGCCCAGACAGATAACTCTGTACAGCCTTGCATTCCATACAAATGTGCTAGCCCAAAAGAATGTAATTAGTTATTGAAAAGAACAAACACATTTCATTAAGAGCACTTGCCATGTTGGCTGGCTTAACAGATAAAAATGTCTTTCTAAATCTCTGTATCTCTCACATTTGCAAGCAAGGAGGGATAATTGAAATACACAATCGATGTTGGGTTATTTGCAGGAGAATTGCAATCTTGTTTGGCTGAGCCTTTCTATGCTGAGAATGCAACAAGCAGCTCTGTCCCTTTCTCTCTAAAATCTGTTGTATTTAAAAAAAAAAAAAGGAACAACAAAATGGTCAGAACATCACCCACTTTATATATATTGCTTTCATATGCATGAGTTGAGAAAAACACACAGTGAAGAAATATCAAACACACAGCCAGTCTTTTCCCTTCCAGCTATCCTGTATCCCATTCTGGCATGCATTTGGGGTTTGGCAGTTTTTAGGCTAAAAGTACAGCGAAGTTCAGCAGGTTGGTGCAAACACATCCAAAATAACATGATACAAATTGCTATTTAAATATTTACTAGAGTGGCTTTTCTTCCTCTTCTTTCACTAAGATAGAAAATCACATGATTTGGAATTTTCTATTAAATACCCAAGTCTCACTCTCTCCCCTAGAGTCATGTTGTGGATGGGAAAGAAACAGCCCAGTGGTGTTTGCTTGGGAAACAGGAACAACATAGGATTAGAGCAACATGTGGCCAACATTAAACAGCAGATACGGCCCACTGGTTTGACTACATACTTGTGCACTGCATTGGTTGTCTATGGGAAGCCCTTCACCTGGATTAATCCTCCTGAGACATTTGAATCCGTTTCTAAACAAGTACGCACGCATTTTAGTTATATTGTCAACAACAATATCTAAATGCTTGATTTCCTTGGACAGCTTTATTATTATGTGAGCCAAAATACTGCTTTGAGTCTTTTTCACCCTGATTAATACCTAGAGCAAACCATGAATAGTGCATCATTATTTTACACACCTGAATTTGATTTCATATTTGAAATATTTAATATATCACTCATGCCTGCGGGATATTAACAAGAAGCAGCTTCTGTACAAGAAAATTACCATTTGCAATTCCAAAAACTACTATAAAGTACTAGATATTTAAAACCATGTAAAAAAAAACTGAAGAAATACTGTATCCTCCTTGTTCCACAATGACCACTTGTTAGACCAAAACACATTCATTCCATTCTTTCCTGCTGAAGAAAATAATCTTTAAAAACAGGTCACATATATAGTATATAGTTTTGTTTTTTTCAAAAACGTTTTTCCTAAAGCAGCAAGGCTCTCTTGTTTTATCAAACATTGCTCAATCTGGAGGAAATAGGGCATTTGTAGGGACTATTTTCAGCAGTGCATTAATCCACATATGGTGCTCTAAGGAGTATTTTGGCGGCAGGACGGTGTGTGTGGGATTGAGTCCAAATAAACTAAAGTGTGTGCGTTCATGGTAATGAAGGAACATGTCACCCAGTGCAACAGCACGGCTCACTGATGTGTTTTTACAACAATTGAGCTGTATGGCACAGAGGAAGAAGATAGCAGGCTCCGACACTCGCACAAAACTTGTTAGTAGATACGTTCATTGTTGTTTTGGCTCTGCACATGGGATTTGTTGACAATAACGAAAAGTATATATAACATAGATATCAACTGACTTATCTTTCAACAAGGAACAAATAAACACATTAGTGTCATGATTTGAGGCCTTTTTTTCTTGCGCTCATTCCGAACAGATGGGTGCGACTGAAAAACTGAATATTGTTCCTAGTATGGTGAATGAACATATCCCAGTGCAATGCCTTGCAAACCTTGTCTTTAATGGAAAAATGGTTTTGTTATGTTTTTATGTCACTAAGTTGTTTCAAAGTGTTTGGTACAAAGTGTATTTTTTTTTTTATATATATTCTATGCACAAGAAATTGTTGACGATCTAGTCATTGAAACTAAAAGCAGATTAGGGTTAAGTACTTCCTCGCAATAGAGTAAATGGATTACTATATGCTATGGTCAAAAACCAAACAAAACAAAAGGCATCTGGCAGCCAGGAGTTCCCACACTGAGGAGCTACACATTTAGTCGTTCAAGGTCTCAGCCAGGATAAAGTCTCCGCCAGCGCCAAGAAAAGAGAAATGAGGATCTCAGTTTCCACATAATCATACAACACATGAAGCAATTACTGCAGCGAGTGTGCGTGCGTGTGTGTGTGTGTGTGTGTGTGTGTGTGTGTGTGTGTGTGTGTGTCAGAGAGCAGGCAATACAACCATAATTTGCTGGTTTATTCCTACAGAGAGTGGTGGTGTTTGTTGTGCCAAAGGGTTTGGATTCAGATCTGAGTCAAGTCTACTCTCAGTCGTCCAGCTGATTAGCCAGTACTGCCTAAAGGACACACACATACACACACACACACACACACACACACACACACACACACAGCTACACATGCATAGGGATGCCTCACTACATATTAACCCCATTTTAGACACATGCACACGCAAACACACAAGGATCCTAAACACTCTTGCAGACAAGAGCTATTAAACACACAAACTACATGAGCAAGTGTAAAACCAGATGAGAGTGTATAAGAAATAATCCATCTACAAGCCACAAGGTAGGAAGAGTGGTAGAATAGAAAATATTGAAGCGTGTTTAGTGCTGACCGATAAATCGTATTTTAATCGTCATCGCGATATGAACATGTGCGATGAACACATCGCAAAAGACTCCCTGAAATGCGATGAATAAGAAACAATATTTTATTTAGGGATGGGTACCGAAACCTGGTATTACAAACAGGCCCGGGGCTAAGACTGTAGTATTTATCATCAAGCTGCAGCCTCTCCCCTGCTCTGTTTCAAGCTGAGCTCCACAAAAACACACACAAACACACACACACACACACACGCTACTGTAAGTAAGTGCAAAAAAACCTTCACGAGTAAATAATACAATACTTTATCAATACATCTGTTCAACAAGCATAAACATGGAGACAGGCGGTAGGAAACCATTTTTGAATCTGCTCTGTTGCAGTCTCTCATCCATGGCTGTTATGTTTGAACTAGCACTAGAACTAGCTCGGCTTATTGCAAATTGTGACAAGCTAAAAAAAAAAAGCTGTCTGTAGGAAGTTTTAACTGTTTGCCACTTGTCTTACAGTTTTTTTCGATTGTTAAACGACAGTGGGCACAACTGAAGCCACATGTGCAAAACTCTAACTCCAGTCTGCATTACCAACAGTCACCTGAACTAAACAGTTCACATCTCCTGCAAAACTCATTCACAGCAACACAAGTCTTAACACACACGTCTCAGAGCAGGCTCAGTGCAGCCAAACACTCAGAACAGTACATAGTACACTCTACAGAAGTTGTCTTAATCACATTGGATGTCTGCATCATCTCTAAATACTAATGAATGTGGTGTTTCCATTCCATTTCATCTTCATTACTTTCTGAAAAACAGTAAGAATGCAGCAAGGTATAGTGTTTTTCACTTTTTTTTATAGCTGTGTAATTAACCTCAGACATCTTACCTGGACATGTTGGTATCTTTGCTGTTTCTCTCAAACGGTACAGTGTATAATTGTCTCATTCTTATTAGGTGTTTGTATATATATATATATATATATATATATATATATATATATATATATATATATATATAAAAAAGGCTTTCTGATCTTTCTCTGTATAAATACCGTATATGTTCACTAACTAGTCTAAAACAAGACACCTGCTCAGGCTTTCAGCTCAAATTCCAATCAGCAGTGTTTGATAGGCACCAGACTGAAATCTATTCTGTTTTGAATGTGTGGTTCACAGTTTAGACAGCAGTGTGTTAGCATTTGAACAAAGTGCTGTAACTCCACTGTGTTGTGCACGTTGTGGTTAAAGTGATGGGATAAGTGTGTAGAGTTTTGAAAAATGTGTTCAAGCGAGGAAAAACAAACTAGAGTTTGCTCCACATGAACTGCTGCTGTGCAGACTGGAGTTAGAGTTTTGCACATGTGGCTTCAGTTGTGCCCACTGTTGTTTAGCAACTGTAAAAAAACTGTAAAATTCGACAAATTCTTATAAACTTAGCTGCTTTCTGAGATGAACCAGCCCCTCCTCTCTCTTATCACTATCAATAAATATATAATTTCAAATATTTACACATACAGACTCAACAGCTGGGACAGAAAGGCTGCTATTCATTGTGAATGGGAACTGGCGTTGCAGGCCAGCGCCACATGCTGAGCTACAGAGCTAGAGAGAAGGTGCCCGGCAGCACTACAGAGGAAAGATGGGAAAAGCAGGTTTTAATGGCCGCAGAAACACAGGAGTTGTTTACTCTGATCCACTTGTGGGGAGCGCTTCCAGTGCGGATACAGGACCGCAATGCTGATCAGTCTCTGCAGCTCTGCATTGCTGTTTATACCGCGAAAACAAAAGAAAGGATTCTGTACTCTGGAAAATAAACTGTATAGTAATGAAAAAGTTCCTTGTGTGTTGATCGACAGATATGTCAGCCATAAGTGTCCAGTCGGAGCGGAGTACTCATAGAGCTAAAGCATTATGGGAGACCTACTACTCTGTCACAGCGTTAGCCTGCCATTAGCATGCTGGGCAAGATTTCCATCTCTGCTGCTCTGACAAATCTTTTGTCTCCGTCTATAACAAAAGCATAACGTCATCATAAAAGGTCTTTGCTGTTCGATCCCACCAATAGTTGCCATTCTTGGTAGCTCTTTTTTTCTTTGGCCTATGTTTTCCCTTAAAATCCACCTGCATTGTTCTGGCGTTTGGGGAAAAAAAAACCTCTTGGTTGACATTCCCTGTTTCTTCCTTCTCTCTCAGTCTCTGTCGATCTCCATATCAAAGACATCCTGGTAGAACACATTGTTACTGGGATTACAGAGAGAGAGAGAGAGAGAGAGAGAGAGGGAGAGAGACACACACACACACTGAAATATTGCTTTTAGGCCTAAAGAAAAACCTTACCTACTTCAACTCTAACTCATGGAATTCTCTGTCCACCACACTGTATTCACCAGCTTCTTTTCTTTCTGCCTTACCACAGTAAGTGTGTGTGTGTGGGTGTGTGTGTGTGTGTGTGTGTGTGTGTGTGTGTGTGTGTGTGTTTACATAATATAAACAGTACATTAAGTGTTTGTGTGTATGTGTGTGTATAATGCTACTGCAATGTATGGAATGGATGTGTTCGAGGCACACATCCTCAAGTTTGCATGTGTGTGTATGTGTGTGTGTGTGTGTGTGTGTGTGTGTGTGTGTGTGTGTGTGTGTGTGTGTGTGTGTGTGTGTGTGTGTGTTTGCGTGTGTGCGTGTTGTATTAAATGGGTCACAGGCAGATATTGTGATTGTCAAAAGGTCCGACGCAGCTGTCCAGTTTGCCCCGTGGGGACACGGTGTTGAGCTCGGCCATGATTGCCTGGGAGCCTGTTGTACTGGCTCAAGACAATATTCTTTTAAGGCTCTGATCAATGGAGTAAAAATAACTTTGCAATGAAATACTCAGTCTGTCAAATGGCTAGGTGCCTCCTGGCATCTCTCCGCAGTGCCTGAGGGAACGAGGTAACGCTGCATTCACATCATGAGGGAATAACCGGCAGAACAACTTGGCGCTTCAAAGACTTGGAAGTGTTCTAATGTCTGAAGGGAAGCCACCAAGACAGCCGAAATGAAATTTGTAGGAGGGTTTGTTGCTCCGGATGTGCTTTTATTTTCACACTCAGCCCACATGAATGTAGTTATTATACATTTTGATTCATTTTGAAAGGCAAAAAAACACTGAAATGTCTTTTAAGAGTCACAAAATAATGAGTAATACATTGTTAGAAATGAATGGTTTGAAATTAATTTGGTGATCCGATTACCCAGCAGACATGTATAAAGTACTAGAGACCCAGACTTGAGTAAACGTACAAGTGCTCTATCAAAAAAGTGACTTGAGTAGAAGTTGAAGTGCTCTTTAAGCACCCCACTTAAGTGGAAGTACTAAAGTAGTCAACATTTTCTGTCCAAAGTACTGCAAGTAGTTTATTTTAAAATGTACTACTCAAGTAATTGAATTGAAGTACTGAAAGTAAAAGTACAAGTATTGTGTTATGTAGTTATTAAAGAAAGCAGTCAAAAGTTTGAATATCATATAGGACTGCAACTAACGATTATTTTCATAGTCGATTAATCTGTCGATTATTTTCTCGGTTAATCGTTTGATCGATAAAAATGTCAAAACATGGTGAAAAATGTGGATCAGTGTTTCCCAAAGCCTAAGATGACGTCCTCAAATGTCTTGTTTTGTCCAAAACTCAAAGATCTTCAGTTTACTGTCACAAAGGAGAGAAGAAACTAGAAGATATTCACATTTAATAAGCTCAAATCAGAGAAATCTTATTTTTTTTAATAAAAAAATGACTCAAACGATTAATCGATTATCAAAATAGTTGGCGATTAATTTAATAGTTGACAACTAATCGATTAATCGATTCACTGTTGCACCTCTAATATCATATTGTTGGAGTTCAACTTTTGACTTGGTAGTAAGATGGTGCGTTACAGGCAGTCACAAGCTGTACATTGCTGGATATATGAAGGAAGTTTCTGAAATAAACCCGAAAAAGGTACATTAATGTCACAGCTGTTATAACTACTATTATCTGATATAACAGTGGGTTATTAATCACTTATTAACAAATACTGAAATAAAATGTACAATTATCACACTGTGGAAGTAAAATGAACATCCTCTCCAGCACAGTAACAATTAAAGCCCCAAAAAACGTATCACACACTAGCTAGTAACATGTGTGATGTAGTGGAAAGTTAGCAAGCTAGCAAAATACAGATAAACTAGCAGCTTCACTTCACAGGGTGAAACAGTACTCATTGCAGACTGAAACAACTCAGGAATAGCTTAATCTGCTGCAACAATAGCTAAATAGAAAGAGTACAAACTTACACTTCTCTGACTTCTGAACAGGCAACCGCCGTAATGAAAAGAAACGCGAGGTGATCTCGGGGATTTCTTACGTAACTAACATAGCCGTAACTACACACACTGTAACCTACACAGTCTCCATAGCGTGAGGAATTCACAACAGTAACAAGTAACGATGCAGCACATAAAAAATGCATTGGAGAAAAAGTATTAAACTCAAAGAAAATATGTACTCAAGTAAAAGTGGAAGTAGAAGAAAAAAATAATACTCCAGTAGAGTACAGATACAGCCTTTAAGTACTTAAGTACAGTAGTGAAGTAGTTCTACTTTGTTACTATACATCTCTGTAACCCAGTAAAATGTCCGGGGAATAGGCTGCATTTGTCTGCTATGGTCAAGAAAAAAGGTAGTTATGTTTTCTCGTTACCACCGAAAATCGAGGAATTACAGTAACGTGTTATGAGAGAAACACTTTAATGGCGTGTTCCCACCCAGATGCAATTACATACAAAGTCAATGCAAAGACGCGAAAGGACGCAAAATTTACGGCATTCACGTTAGGTTAAATATTTTAACTAGAGTGAGAAATGCTAGACAGCGTCCACGGCGCTGCAGAGGAGGGTCTGGCTAGTCCACACAGCGTTCCGGGATGGGAGAAAAACGTGCTCTGGTTTATTGGCATTTCTTTAAACCAATCCCAATCGTCATGGGCGGTGCTAAACGCCGGACGGAGCAACGGTGCCTCTGCAAAATAGCCTCGGGAAGGAACTTGTTTGGGTGAAACGTGTACATTCAAAAGTTGTTTTAGTTGTGCAACAGAACAGGACAGATAGTCTAGCTAGCTGTCTGGATTTACCCTGCAGAGATCTGAGGAGCAGTTAACCATAGTCCTCATAAATCCACAGGAGTTTAGAACGCCAACACAAAGAAAGAGGAATGAAAGGGACATCTGGCCAGAAAAGAGTGACATCCGGCGGAATTTCCAGCGGCAACGGAGCAATCCCGAAAGTGAAACGTCATGGATATAGACTACAGCGCAAGTAATGACAGTAAAACACAAATGATTGCAATTAGAGATGGCCCGATACCATTTTTTGCTTCCCGATACCGATTCTGATACCTGAACTTGCGTATCGGCCGATACCGAGTCCCGATCCGATACCAGTGTGTCATATATTTTATTATGTTTTAACAACTGTATACTACTATCCCTGTATGGATGTGATATTATTTCTATCTTTGTTGTCGGTCTGGCTCAGGTTAAACTCTTTGTGAAACATGAATGCCCCAGAACTTTCTTTTATTATCCAGTTTGACAGTCAGTTATAACGGAAAAAGAACATAAATAAACTACTTTAATGTAGATTTTCTTTAGGGCTTTATTACATGGTATTGGATCGGTGCATAAACTCCAGTACTTTCCGATACTGATACCAGCGTTTTAGGCAGTATCGGAGCCAATACCGATACTGGTATCAGTATCAGAACATCTCTAATTCCAATATGATCCTGCGATCAAACTCACGTGATTAAAGTGACGCAAATATTCACTTCGCATTGGTGTGAACACAACAAAATACGACCAGGGCAAAAAAAGAAATGATGGAAAGGAAGGAAGTGGAGGAGAGCATAGTGATACACTTACTCTTAGTTCATGGAAAGAATCAACTTCACACCAAACATAGAACAGACTTAATGACACTGCACTGATCCTGGACAATGATCACTTCATTCAAGTGCATCTCCTACCTCCATTACTGAAATCAATGCTGAGGAAAGGACTGACAGGAGGCAACTGAAAACTCACTGGAAGTGCTTGTTTCTTATTGTTTGATTATTGAGACAAGAAAAGGCTCAAAGCTGCCACCTGGACTGAAGAACAGTTGGAAGTATGACTAACGGCAAAGCCAAAACTAGTCCATCTCTTCTCAAACCATGGAGAAAAAACAAGCAAACAAACATAACAAAGCTGCAAGCAGTGCAACAGGCACATTCTGTTGCATGACTTATTACTTATTGAGAATTTTCCCTCATGTGGCTTGTTTCTTGTGTAATTATCTTATTATCTTGTCAAATGTTTGCTTCTGTGGAGGCAAAGTTAAATATAGTCTTGAAAAGCAAAACTTCACTGCAGTCCTTCTGTTGTTTTTGAAGAGAGTGCTGAAGACATTTGTTTGACAAAAACAGGACATATTTGGGGCCCCCTGTGTACTTTAGCAATGACTGGTTTATGAAAAAATCTGCAGAGATTTTTAACCCCCATAGCCTTGTCACACAAAACAAGTGCAACCTTAGATCTCACCAAGCTGTTGTAGAGAGAGAGAGTGTGTGTGTGTGTGTGTCTGTATGTTTTGAACACCTGGCTCCTTCAGTGCCTCCTCATTCTTCATCCCTGCTTGGCTTGGTTTTGGCACGCACACACACGCACGCACACACACACAGAAATCAGCTCGCTGTAGTGTCCTGAGATAGCTCCCTCTGAATTCTCTCTCACTGTGTTCTTGGCCTCTCTCTCCAGTCTTGTTCTCTACTTTTTATCCCTTCTCCTGTTTTCCTGTGAACTCTCGTCCACACTGGTCACCCCCAGCTGTGCAGCACAGTGGTTGTGTGTACTTTGCTCTGTAATGTTTCCCTGGATAAATCAATAACAGCTACATTCACATTGTAATGCAAATCGTCACAAGTAAGTTACTAAATCTTGACACTAATTGCTTTTTAAACTTTCCCTGGAAAAAAAATTAAGGACAAAGGAAAGTAGAAGAAGTAATTTAAAGTTAGGATGCAATATACTACAAAGATGTTTACATACAGTACACAAATGTGGGGTTTCCTGTTCTGTAGCTAAACAGCATGCATGTGCAGAGGACTGATAGTGATGATGATCAATAGCAGTGGCACAACAGTCACTTCACCACCTGCTCAAAGTTCTGACACAAATCATCACAACTCACTCTTTGGACAGTATTGGAGCCAAGCAATTTTGTAAAAACCAACTCTTCACAGACTGGAGTCTCAACCCCATTGCACCAAATTTATTTGAGGAGGAAGTGACAAAAATGATGACTTTTTGACAAAATAACTTAAAAAATGTGGCACTTATTAAATACAAACAGCACATCAACTGATAGTCAAACATGTATTAAAGTAAACTTAGTCAGATGAATGAAATATTACAGCTGATCGTTTCGTCAATGGCTAGTCTCGCTTTGCCAGATCTTCCCCCACAGCGCAGCGGAGGAGGGTCTGGCTAGTCCACACAGTATTCAGAGATGGGAGAAAAACGTGCTCTGGTTTATTGTCCTTTCTTTAAACCAATCACAATCATCTTGGGCGGTGCTAAGCTCCGCACGGTGCCTCTGCAAAATAGCCTCGGGAAGGAACTTGTTTTGGTGGAGCGTGTGTACGTTCAAAAGTTGTTTTAGTCGTGCAACAGTGACGGACATGGGTGAAAATACATGCATTCAGCAGAATTTCCTGCGCCACCGGAGCAATCCTGGAAATGGAACAACCGGTATGACTGTATTTCCAGTCACAGACATCCTTTAGAAGAGTGCCGGCTGTTGGACGTATTTACAAACAACTTGGCATTTTCAAACTATGAACTGAACCCATAAAGTTTAAAATATGAAACGTGCATTGGACTAAATATGTTATCAACCATTGTTTGTTTAATGAATTAAACTGAAAACAACTAATGATGGTTTTTGGAAGTTGTGTCCAATTTTGGTTGATGGTTCATTAGCATTTAATTTATTCGGTTGATTAAATTACATTTAATTAAAAGGTGTTTTTTTTTTATAGTTTTATAGATAGTTTTTCTTACTTTCACCTTTAATGCAAATCACACAGACACACACATATACAAGTAAATACACATGCACACATGGACATTGTAATCCTACGTACAGTAGTAGTACAGAAGTAGTACAGAAGTAGTAGTTAAATGGCCACCCAGCAGTTAGCTATTGGTATTCTGTTGGTTGATGTAATTTCCCAGCACAGAGGAAAAGAAAAAGACAACATTCCTGTTGTTGTGATCATACTGAGTGAAGCGGAGATTATGGCTAAGAGGCTGCAATCAGAAGACACAATTTCTCCAGATGTAATGTTTGTCTCAAATGATTTGCTTACGTTTACATACTCAATACCTTCTGTTGCATTATGTGCCTACAGTACATGTCTGGTTTAATGAGCCATATGTCTGATTGAGCCAATTTTCCCTGACTCCTTGTGGACTCCGTGTGGACCATTGCAAAACACATTATTGTAATGCACAGTGATTCCCAACCAGAAATCTATCGCTGCAATAAAGAAACAGATGAACCCCCTGCGGTTCTCTTCTGCAGTTACTAGGGGGTACGTGAAGAGATTGTGGATTAGCTCAGCCAATAAAAAACAAAAAATATATAGCTTGCCATATACTTACGGGATTGTGCAGGTGCCCCCGGATGTCTTTCATTTTGGCCGGATGTCCGTTACCTTTTGGTTAACTGCTCCTCAGATCTCTGCAGGGTAAATCCAGACAGCTAGCTAGACTATCTGTCCAATCTGAGTTTTCTGTTGCACGACTAAAACTTTTGAACGTACATATGTTCCACCAAAACAAGTTCCTTCCAGAGGCTATTTTGCAGAGGCACCGTTGCTCCGTCCAGCGCTTAGTACCGCCAAAGACGATTGTGATTGGTTTAAAGAAATGCCAATAAACCAGAGCACGTTTTTCTCCCATCCCGGAATGCTGTGTGGACAAGCCAGACCTTTCTCTGCAGCGCTGCGGAGGAAGGTCTGACAATGCGAGACTAAGGCAGAGCTAATGCAACTGCCAACTGTTTGAATCTCTGGGAAGTGAGATCCAAAAACACACCTACAATTAACGCTTATTGACATAGAGACAAGAACCAAATGAACGAACCGGAGATCTTTGAGATTATAACTTTAAATACCATCAAGTGTAACATCAGTTTAAATTAGCCTATTTGTTCCATGACTAGTAGTTTTAATGAAGAGCTACTTAATCTCATCTGATTGGGCCGTGGGGTACGTTGGACAAAAAATTGACAACCACTGAGCTTGAGTGGTTCAACATGTCGTGCTGTGAAAAATTGACTATTTAACCGTCACACTGGCGTCTGATTAGATGCACTGGGCAGTTAAAAATGCAGTGCAGTGACGTCAGCACACTGCCATTACCCCATGTACCTGTGGGTGTTAGCAGCACTGAACGTTCTAATTCTTAAGCAGAACTTCAAGGGTTGCATTTTAGTCTGGACAAGCAGAAACAGAGACCTTTGAAAAAGATGACGCAGACATACATGTTCTCTCCCTGATTGGGTCTTATCAGCAACAATGTGCTCTTTCCTGATTCATCACGTCTCTATCACGTGACCGTTTTCCGGAAGAAAATAAACAACGGGTGGTTAATTTAACATGGATAACTAATTAGAAGCGTGTCTGACCTTGTTATCAATGCTATCAGCTGTTGTGCAGTTGCATTCTGCATTTTACAATATAATGCTACTGCTGCTGCCTATTATTCGAGCTGTTTGTGACAATTCCCATGTCCAGTGGTGTTATAAGCACATGCAAGCCTAGCACAAGTGAATGGTCTATGACTGTGATATGTGTTTTCAAGTGTTAGTGTTGACAGAGATTAGTTCTAAAACGGTACAACAATGTTCCTGAGGACGGAGAAACTCTGTTTTAAAAATGAAAATGTAGTAGTGTGGATGTAGCCTAAGTGTATTTTAATAATACATCTCCTAAAGTTATATTCAGAATCGCCCATATCAATGACTTGGGACACTAAACATATCTTGAGAAGCTATTCCATGAGGAATGAAGTATTTCTCACCTCAGACTAAAACAGAACAACACAGTAATGCTGAACTCATCGACCTTTGTCTTCCATGTCCCATCCATTCCCCCCTGCATTGTTTCCTGTGTGGGTAGATAATACTGTGCTGGAAAGGACTCCACCGGTAACAACGAACAATACTTGAAGCAATTATTGGCTATTGCTTACAAAAAGCTCACCATAAAGTGTATAAAGAAATAGTTTTGATATAATTATAACAAAGTAAACCAACAGAGAATATATGATGTTTCAATCTGTGTCAATCACTGATGGGAAACGGCTGATCTGACGGCTGCAGTTTTACACAGAAAATGTGGCTTTACACAGAAAATGTGGCCTGTAGCTGCTCTGAAAAATCAGAGGGTTCTCTGAGTCATAACAGTTAAATATATATATATCTACTAACCCAACTGAAGAATCTATTTGTGTGTTCTCAGTGCATGCAGGACCTTGAAGTTGAAAAGGGAAGCCATGACTCTCTGATGTATGTCTTCATTTACACAAAACGGGCAGTTTAGGCATGTTTAACATGAGTTTGTGAGAGGGAGACCATCTCTGTCATGGTAACCAACATAATTTAGGACTGGGAGGATGTGTACGTGTGTGGTTAATTGCCACTGCCTAGCGTTATGAGCCAATGTCCAAGTGCATGTGTGTAGCGCGCCATAAACAAGGCGTCAAGCCAGGCCATCGAACACATGCTAATTAGATGAGGGCTGCATGCTCCCTCGCCCTCCTCCTCCTCCTCCTCCTCTCTCTACACAACACACACTCACAGACCTACCCTTCCAACTGAGGCTGGACAATGACAATTAACTGTACACACATAAATCCCTCCCATCATGTACCACACACACACACACACACACACACACACACACACACACACACGCACACACACGGACAGCTATAATTATGGTTCAGTGAGGCGGAAAAGAAAATGATAAAGAGTACAAATCTTGGCCGTGGAGACAGATGGATAGGTGGGTATAGAAAGAAAAGACCAAAAACAAGGATCTCAAACTTAAGTGGGCACTCAGAAGTTGGTCTCCTTCACTCTCCATCCTTCATTATCTCTGTCTTTCTCTTTTATGAGTCTGTGAGATCATGTTGGCCTTTTGTTCTAGTGGACTATAAGCTAGTGTTAAGCTAGTATCTCCCCTGGGAACAGTTACACTAACAACCATGATGACGGAGAGACACATGCTAAAACCATCGAGTCACCCACCCAAAGGAATACAATCCTGTGAGTGTAAAGGAGAAACAGATTGTGAGAGAACAAAAGAGAAACTTCCACCACATAAACTCAACCACTGTTCTGACACTTTTATTGTCAGTTCTGATTTGATTTTAACATTGTTTTGATTTCTGCCCTGCTCTGATTGGTTTAACATTGACCAACTCGGGGCAAGCAATGACCTTAACAAATCATGTCAGAAAGGCACAGCGCCAGAATGGCTAGGCAAAACCTGCCGCCTGTGATTGATAGGATCTGGCAACCAGACTAATCCAGGCTCTAGTGTTTTGCATAACAGGTGTTACATTGCCAGTGTGAAAAGGAAAAGAAATGTAGAGCAATCACAATGTTCCATGACATAGGCCTACTCAGGTGTATAATCAACACACACACACATGCCAAGATGAACACGTAAACACACACATACCCAGGGTGTGTCCTGTCCCCTGACATCAGTTTTTTCCTGCTAATGTGCCCTTAATGAATGGAATGATTTTTGTGTGCGTGTGGTTTAAATTAGGCCTATCCATAGGGGACACCCCAACAGAGAGCAATACATTGCCTTCTGTTTCAACAGCCACACTGTCTACCTCCTCAGAGAGCGCAGAGCAGCCAGCCAACCAAATCTCCTAATCTCTAAAAGATGAAGGCAGGAAGTGGAAAATAGCGAGATCAACACCGTAGATGTGCATCTCCCTGTCTACTAATTGTTACGCTTCTCTTTTCGTCTTTGTCAAGCTGTCCTTAAAGAACAAATCTCTAAAGGACTTTAGAAGAATCTTCAATTATACAGTCTATGCATCAACCTCTGGTTGTGACATAGGAGGAGTTACTTTGGGCGTCCATGGATCCAAAACTAAATGTCCTGTTCAGTGTTCATTTTCTGCATAGACAATGCTGGGTGACTGACAATTGGATTGCGTACATAAAAGTGTAAGTCAAGTTTACACTTTTTAGAAACCTGAAAATACATTCACGAGTTCATATTTGAAATGGGTCAATTTTAGATGCATATCGGCATTGATGGAGCTGGGTTTTGGGGATAGTGAATCATGTTTGCAGCTGATGCCGTGGCCCTGCTCAACACTCTGCTACGCCCTGCACAGCTACAACTAGTATTTGTACTCATAGTTCTACATACTGTATTGTTTCTCTAATTACCACTGTTTATCATACCAACTGCTATAATTATTATGAATCACATTTCTGTATATCTTTATTAGTGTCTCTGTATCCCAACCCGCAGCATCAGATGGCAGCCCAGCAAGAGTCTGGGTCTGTCTGAGGTCT
This sequence comes from Sander lucioperca, assembly GCF_008315115.2. Taxonomy (NCBI): domain Eukaryota; kingdom Metazoa; phylum Chordata; class Actinopteri; order Perciformes; family Percidae; genus Sander; species Sander lucioperca. The sequence continues at coordinate 37,827,230 of NC_050176.1, forward strand.
CTGTAAATTATAGAGTGTGGTCTAGACCTCTATCTGTAAAGTGTCCTGAGATAACTTGGGATGTCTTGATTTGACAGCCTCTCACAGCTGAGGCTCACAGGTATCATAGAGCTATCTGAAATACCAAACTGGCAGAAAAAAATAATGATTTCTCAAAAACAAACCTATACTAATTACAACGCATGGCCTTAACATAAATTGTTGTAAATTATCCAGCTCTCTCCAAGATGTACACGATAAACAGGTTTTAGCATCAAATACTCAAAATCAGACTGAGAACTTGGGAGAGCCGCCGTTTTGCATTGATGTACAGCATTCATACACACAGAGCTCCACCAGAGGAGAGGAGGAGCTATCCATTACTCCACTGACCAGGATGTGTCATGGCATGAGCAAGGGCCACACTCACAAACACGCCCCATGTTCACAGAGTAGTAGAGCTCCTATAGGGCCTACAGCAGTCCATTTTTGAGTCCTAAAATGCAACAGTGAGTTTCAAGCTTTCAAGCAATGAATTCCCTTGGCTGCAAAGTAAGCGGAGTGCCCGACTGAGCCAGGAGCACCACAGCCAGGGATTGAATCCAAGTCCCTGTGGTGTTGGGAAATGTTTGCTTCTTCTGCACCGCCCGGCCACCCCTCAAAACCCGGATGAGCTACTAGAGTTTTCTTCTGTGACATAATTCAAACCAATACACATCCCATTTGTACATGTTGGAGCTTTTCTTTTCTTTGCCTTGACGCAATATATAAATGGGTTTTGAGGTCAGTTGACTTGTCGTAACATCTCTTGTCATTACACTGCTTTAATGCCCCTGAGCTCTATCATATCCTGATCTTTTTTAGTTTACTTATATTCAGTAGTTTGTTTGAAATTATAGTTCATTTTTGGAACAACATGACACTTTAAAGTTACTTTATTTTTTCACAGGTTAGCCTACATATTATTGCATTTAATATTATCCACATCTACACTTTGAAACATGCTATGTTGTATGTCTGTGTTATTCCATGTATCGTAATATGCCTTACTGTAAAACCAACTGCATTGCTGGGAAAAAATAAAGTTTAAAATAAAGAGAGCTGAAGCTGAAGTTGCTAAGGCAGTATTGTGGAGTGCTAAAGATATTCAAATGTGAGCCAACTGAACTGGAATATTTGTCAACTCCTTTTCACACACACCTGATTGTGCTTACTGAGTGCTTACTGAAATGATGCCATATAGTTACTTCCTGCACAAAGTCATTATAAGATTTACAGTCAAAGTCAAAACAATTAAATAATAATGTTCTACTAAGTTCTTTATTACTAAATCTGGGACATGTTTATGGCCTGTCTACATGTGTGTGTTTCAATCGCTATGTGTTGCATCCACTTATTTTATCCTTCAATTTCTTATCGTAGCTTATCAACACAATAGATGAAGCCTGAATCCATTAACATGGACAGTGTGAGCAGCCAACTGGGCCCGAGGCAACAGAGAGGCCAGGAGATGGCTGCTTCAAGTTGCACACAGAGGAGTCAACTGTGTGTGTGTGTGTGTGTGTGTGTGCGCGAGTGCGTGCATGTGTGTATATTTCTGAGTACAGTCAGCCATGCTTTTGTGCATGTGTGTGTAACCTGCAACAAAAAGGAGCAGTCCCGTCACACAATAGTCTGCTGAAAACACAGAAACAAACCAGGTCACACTTACACAGTAATGCGCACATACACACACACACACACACGCACGCACGCACTCATATACTTCCTCTGTGTATCTTGAGTGACTGCTCTGCTTTTGCCTTAAGGCTAACAGTGACCTCCAAGTTGAGCCTCTCTCTGTATCTGTATCTGTGTGTGTGTGTGTGTGTGTGTGTGTGTGTGTGTGTGTGTGTGTGTGTGTGTGTGTGCGTGCGTGCGTGTGTGCGTCTGTCTCATGTGCTGACCTTACAAGAACTCTGAGAATCCCTTCTGGTCCTGGTCTACCTCTCCTGTCATACCAGTGCAAGTGGGAGCGGAATACAAAAAGCTACAGTGTAAAGTGTATGCAGGTGGCACTATTAACACGCAGCACTGGAACAATATTGACAAAGGAGTAAACAAAATGCAGTAAACGTATTGGAGCCATTAGGGCTAAGACAGCCTGTACGCTGTGTGAAGTGTTGTGAAACTCAACGACTCGTTTGCATGGCATGGACTGCTGTCATCGTCATTTCAGTTGTCATTTTAGCTCATCTACCATCTCACTACAACTAGCTGTGTTGGTAGCATGTAGGATTTTCACACAGTAAATATGTCATAACAAAAAAAGATCTCCTTATATATATATATATATGATTATTGCATCTTTACTTTTTTTTTTATAAAAATAAAATGACTAGAACATTGGTGCAGTCTTTGTGTTACGCAGGTAGGATCAGCTTTAGAGTCGACACAGAGGGGCTTTAAAATGCCAACATACTAAAATTGCTCAGTTATTGAATGTGCTGATTGTTTTGTAATGCACTACATCAAAACGTGAAAAGGTGGTGTGATGTCTAGCAATAACTCTCAGAAGAAACATATACATTAAGAAACATCTGCAAATACATATTTACTGGCTGTTCATGTTTTTTTAAAATGAGTGATAGTGTCATAAAGCCATAGCTTAATTGACATCCCTTTGTGCTTTGCAACATATCCTGCAAAACAAAACAGTTTATCAGTTTCTTGTATATACTGTAACTGCCAAAAAGTGCATTCACCTAAATACTAAATCAGTATATATCAAATAAGTAAAAGTAGTATATTAATTATAATACTGACAATTCAGCACTTTGAAACCAAGTAGTCAAACCTTGACGAGCATGTCTATGTTTTGTGCGACGTGTACTTGTGTTGAGTCACATCTCACCGGGGCAAAATCAACCGTTCATCGAATGGGAACATGTCTGGGACCGTTTCAGACATTTCCCCTGCCACTAACATGTTTTGTGTTTGAGATGTTTCAGTCATGATTAATCAAGATCGTATTCTCAATGTCAAATCAGAGTCCTGGAACACACTAATGGACTCTAAGGGCTATGTTTTATCTTTCACTTTCATTATGCAAGTCTGTTAGTATGAATGGAAATAAATAAAATCAGCATTGGAATGAGACTGTGTGCTAGATTAAACCTACTTGTGTTGTGTGAAGTTGGTGCGTTCACTGACCAAATGAAATGAAGTCCAGCCCTCATCTGTCAATGGAAGCATTAATCTCTCAATGTCTGTGTGTATGTGTGTGTGTCCACCACACTGTATTCACCAGCTTCTTTTCTTTCTGCCTTACCACAGTAAGTGTGTGTGTGTGTGTGTGTGTGTGTGTGTGTGTGTGTGTTTACATAATATATACAGTACATTCAGTGCTTGTGTGTGTGTGTGTGTGTGTGTGTGTGTGTGTGTGTCTATAATGCTGCTGCAATGTATGGAATGGATGTGTTCGAGGCACACATCCTCAAGTTTGCATGTGTGTGTGTGTGTGTGTGTGTGTGTGTGTGTGTGCGCGTGCGTGCGCACAGCAGAGCAGAACAGATGGTATTATTGCGGATCACCATTTGCAATAATCGTCTATATTTTACTAACTCATAATTATCCTGATTGGAGCTGCATGCTGTCTGAATGACTGTGACATGTGACACATGCCACATATTATACTGGTTTGTATAATAGTGAATATGCGCTGTGCTCACAGCCAATCTTCTCTCTTTTCTGTATGATCACCCACTTTTTACTCATGCTTACACTGCATTATGTAAATCTAAAAAGGAAGAAACAACCTATTTTCATCATACTTACACAGCATTGATGCTAAATTATGATCTTCAGATTTATACTGCATATACTCTCTTTGTTATGTTTTTACTCAGCTGTTTTCAAATGAAACCAAAATTATTGTAATTATATTTGACACACACTTATAACACAGATTACACATCTGAGCAGATGCATGTTTGGGATTAACTCGACAAGAGAAATAATTAGTGGATGGTATGGAGAGCTAAGTGGATAGAAGGGGTCATGGGTTCCAGTCCCTGGTGTAAGACATGAACCCTGTCAAGGTTAGGGCTTCCAGCTGTTACATCCAACTGTGTGTGTGTGTGTGTGTGTGTGTGTGTCCGCATACTGTATGTGTTAATGAGGACCTCTGAGATAAAGGGGTCCATACACAGCTATCCATACACATTTCTCCCATCTTCACATCCCTTCCCCCCCTTCCCTACCTTTTCTTACTTCCCTTCTTTGTCTGATATGCTCTCCTTCTCTCGCATATAATCACTGTACTGCAGCACAGAACTGGAAGAAACCCGCGGAAAGTGATTTATTACAGTCACTCACTCACACACTCCCTCACACACACACAGGGTGATTTATTGCCGTGCAGGTAGACAGTAGTTCAAGGGTAAGAGATTAGTCTAACACACGCAGAACACCAAATCATTATTACACACTTAGATGGAGGACATGGTCTCTCTCACACACTCAGCCACACCGCTGTTTCATTGCATAAACTCTAGGTACATTAACGAAGTTCATACAGCTAAAGCAGAGAAAAAAGGGGGCAGTTTTTTTTAAACTTAAGTTAAGTTGTGAATATTCAACCATTACGTTTTTAATCAAACTGTCAATCAATATTATTAATAGATTATTCAATTGATATAAAATAAAATCTATATACACATATTCAAAATGTGTCCCCTTTACTTGCTAGATTGAAAAATGCACAGAAAATGTGTGCTTGAAAATGATAATAATATATAATAATCTGAAAATAGCAACATATATTAGGCCTATTTGGTAAAACAACTTATTCTGTGTATTCATGGAATGAGCCAATAAGCAAACACCAAAAACATACAATATGAAGCGCATAAATACATCAAATTATTCAGAAAATCAACATCCCATTTGTGATTGTTAATGGTCCTCTGGTGGCTGTTTGGTCCTAACCAGCCACTTGATTCACTTCTGCTTCTGGCTGAATATGATTTATGATCAGCTGCCAGGGGCTTTAATTTGAAAATATCTTTATCAGCCTTAGAAAACCCACATCAGTCAAACAGCCCAAACATATCCAGAGTGGCTGAAAAAGGCTTCTGTATAGACCTGCGAGCCGGATAGCCCGAGCAGATACACACTCCTCCCTGGAGCTTTATAATCCATCAGCTCTACACAGATGCATTCACAATTATGCTCTGAAAAAAAGACTGAAGTATGCGCAGAGCTTTTCACTGTATAACCCACTTCTATTGTTTACATTTAATTCTACTTGTGTCAAGATCGATTGAACGGACTGAATATGAAGTCATCCACCCTGGGGTCATGTAGGCAGTTTTACCACACACACACACACACACACACACACACACACACACACACACACACACACACACACACACACACACACAGTGCATGTCACTATCTTTGTGGGGACCCGTCATTGACATAATGCATTCCCTAGCCCCTCACCCTAACCATAACCATCACAACTAAATGCCTAACCTTAACCCTTACCCTCACCCTAACCATAACCTAATTCTAACCCTAATCCTAAAACCAAGTCTTAACCCTCAAACAGCCCTTTAAACTTGTGGGGTCCAGCATTTTGGCCCCCCAAAGCTGGTCGGACCCCACAAGTATACTATAACCCCACAAATATAGTTAAACAAGAACACACACACACACACACACACACACCAGCTCTGTTTGTATGTATGTCAAGAGGTGAATAGACACTCCTTTGTAGGAAAACAGTAGTTGTAAAGGCTGGATATCAGATTGGATGACATGAGGAGCTAGGATTTAAATCTTACTTACAGTAATACTTTTGTTTATCAATGTGTTTGTGTATGCTGCAGCCATGCAATGTTGTATGTGTGCGCCGCTCCTCATCCAGACAAATGGGTCAGCAGTTAAAATGCCAATGCTGACCCTGCTGTCACTTCACATGGAAGTCTACTGCCAGACGTGTGTCTGTGTGTGTGTGTGTGTGTGTGTGTGTGTGTGTGTGTGTGTGTGTGTGTGTGTGTGCATGTGTGCGTGCGTGCATGTGAATGCTAATGTGTGTGAGAAGCAGTGTGTACCATCCACTGCATTGGCTCTACCCTCTGGGTGGTGTGTGTGTGTGTGTGTGTGTGTGTGTGTGTGTGTGTGTGTGTGTGTGTGTGTGTGTGTGAAGTAAAGGATTAAGACAAATAGATATATGTGTAAAAAACAAAGCAGTTGAGTTGACTGGACAGCTCATTTCAGTGTATTAGCATTTTAATAGAATGATAAGGCTCTCTCTTTCTCTTTCTTTCTCTTTACCTTCTGATTTGGATATGTTACTTCAAACACAGTGACATTTCTTTGTCTGTGGAATTTTCTGTCTTCTTTCTTTCTTTCCCTTTTGGAGGTATGTTATTGTGAGAACCGAGATTTCTGCATCACTGCCTTACTCTGTTGATGAGATGTTACTCCAAACTAATATATATTTTTTAACGATACATCTCTTTAACTTTGTCTCATTTCTCCAATTTCTCTTATTCCCACTCTCAGAAGCAATCCCTAACAAAGCAAAGACGTCTCATCCCGCTAGTTAAACTTGTGTTTTTCGCTCTGTGTGCTTTCTGCATATGAGCTTTGCGTATATATGAGCCGTAACATTTGAAAAATCCTCTCGCTTCCTCCCTCTGTCTTCTTTTAAGCTCCTCTCATTCTCCTCCTCCTCTAGCTATTATCTTACCTTCTCTGTCTCTTTCCCCCTTTTCATTTCAAGTCAAATCTGTAAAGAATGACGGTAAAGAAAGCTAGTGTTGCCAAAGTGCTAGATTATCAGAAGTAGTTACAGCCATAAATAAGACTACCTGTAATAGCAGTCTGTCTTCCTAGCAATCTCTTAAGAAAAAAACTATAAAATATATATTTGTACGCCCATGCAGGAAATGTTGTATTGATGTCTAACGGACTACTCCACATTCCACAGAGCTACTCGAAGAGAGAGAAGAATAGAAAACGAGGTGGGGGGGGTTCCATCTTCCCTCTCCTATTCTCCAGGGTTTTTCCTTGTTCAGAATGCGGGGGTGAGCGGCACGGCAGTAAGCATGATCAGTCCACCTACAGTAAAGGCAAAGAGTCTGTTACCTTATTTTGTCTATGCATTTACCTGTTATTTCTGACAATTTGATAAACAAAAATGTATAATGTGCTTGATTTAATAAAACCCCAATTAACAAAACTAATATTAATATTTAAATAAATCAATGGGAGAGTCTGGTACAGGCTGACTCTGGCTCTCATATTCACGTTATCTTCAGCCTGTTCTCATGAACCATACGTTCCAAAAGCTATGAAAAGATAAGCACTGTAATTCGTATGATTTACATGGTTGTTGTTTTTTTTTTTTTGCTGTATGCACCACATTGACTGCTGCTGTATAAAAACGCGGCTGGCCGGCTAGAGAGGATTTAAATTGCTATTTTTAATTTTCAATTCCAAAATCATTCTGGTTGCTGGTGATTTTCCTTCGGGGCCGGCTAAAACCTCTTTGGGGTTGCCAAAAGTTCCTCTATGCAGAAAAAAGCCTGCTCTCTCACTTTTCCTCCCAGCCATCATCTCTCCTCGTCACTGCCAGACTCCCCTTCCTGGGAACTGTGCTCAGCGAGCCTTGCAGCTGTAGAGATACGCTCGTTCAGCTTCCATCTCAGACCATGACGAGGAGAAACAGTGATGACTGACATAACAAAGAAAGATTTAATCCTTCATCGTTTTTAGTCTTAGAGCCACAGTCAGTGGCACTCCAGCTCATCATGTCTGATCTGTTTTGCTCACACTTGACACTTGGTATAGATGACCTGGCATTTATAATTGCCAGAATTAAACCAGAACAACAGTTCCTTACTAACAGATTTATTATATGAAACAATCTCAAATCTGATCAATTACTACTGATGTTTGAGCATCAGAATGGCTCTTGACAGAACTGCACCAGGCACTCAAACGGGTGAAAACCTGGCACAGGCATTAAATGATCCTGGCACTGCTTCAAGACTCTTCCAATTATGAGCAACTTGGCTTACAGAACTGACAAAGACGGACAACTGACTGTGTGGAAACGCTGCTATAAATCTGTCAAATATGTTCGCAGAATCTTGTTTTGTGACACAGCCTGATGTTGTTTCTTATTTGTTGTGGCACTCTAGTGTTAAATCTTCTTTATTAAATGTAGAACTGGAATTGACTTTGAAATTTGGCTATCATAACAACATGTAATTAAAAGCTCCATTAAGCAATATTGTTGATGTTGACGTAGAATATAATAATTCCGATAATAACAACCCAGCGTGCAGCTTTGTCAGCTTTCAGCTCATGGCTTGGTTAGCCAGTCAATATGGTTGACTATAGACTGTATAAATAGTGGACGTAGCATTAGTGACATCACCCATTGGTTTGTGGACTGCCGTTTTAGAGGTTCGAGTTTGGCAATGCGGCTGTTGCCATTTTTTTTTAAAACTACACGTGACGATTCTTGGACGAGAGGGTGGAACTAGGGAGGGTGGAGCCGGGGAGGGTGGAGCTAAGGAGGGTGGAGTCGGGGAGGGTGGAGCTGGGGAGGGTGGAGCTAGGGAGGGTGGAGCCAGGGAGGGTGAGTGCCAGTGTTATTTGTGGTTGCAATGGTGGGAATGAAGGGAAAGTTGCCGATTT